>NC_056729.1:1049345687-1049578187 GCF_019279795.1 Protopterus annectens | reverse complement strand
GAGCTCACTACACACCAAACCTCAGACCTGACTCCGGGTGACAGTATTCTGTCCACGTCCACTCCTGGGGGGGACAAGCCCCATCCCCTGAGGTGGTTCCACCCAAAGGTGGTGCAGGACTAGCGAACAAGGAGGTCCCAGGGTGGGGCCCAGACATGCTGGAGCCCGGTGCCATGGCCAGATGAGGTGGGATTGGTGGGTCCACTGGGACCGGCCTTTCCAAACGTGCTATGGTGTTACAGTTTTAGAACATATGTGGGTTAGTAATCATCAACACAATCCAGGATTAGTTATAACAGCATGCATAGATATTCCCATTAACCCAAAACAACAGATTTGGAACAGTTGCATAGCAAACAGAACTCATGCATATACAGAATCACAGTGGCCATTACAACAGCATGCAGGTTACATTGATAGCAACAGGCCACCAATGATAGTATTTCAACATGGAACATTAATAGACACACATTTCAATATTTATTGAACAATAGGGCATATGTCCCAACAATAGGTTTGGTGTAAAACATATCCATTGATTTGTGTGTTTAGGTTATTGTTGCAGATATGGTGGTAGGGGGAGATGTCAATTAACAGCTTGTATAGCCTTGCAGTACTCACAACTTTAATGACCATTGCTCTAATCATTACTGTACAGGTATTATTAACATACCCTATGGCCTTGGTTTGGGCAGTGGTATATTTGTACACAGTGTATACTTCAACTGTTTTATAGCTACATTCTACTTCTCTTACCTGGTAGACCTGTGGAGGGAAGTTTTGTTAATACTACCTGACTGTTTCTACACATATTCCCAGTTTCCTAGTTATAATTCTGCACATGCCTCTCAACCTCTTAATGCAAAAAAATCTGTGCAAATCTTGACAAACTGGAGGTACAAATAGGGACATATTTTAAATATTGCTCTTATAAACTTTTAGAAAGTTGCTAGAGTAACAGGATTTGCTTTAATATACATTTTCTGAAGGATCTGAAGTCTGAATCTCAAATGTATGTCATTATTAAGTGACTACAATCCTGAGATCATCCCAGTGATTTGCCAGGGAAATAGGGGAACAGGCCAAAAATATGACTCAAAAATCTTGACATTCTACACAAATCTGTATAGTTGAGAGGTATGATTATCATTACAGCTTACTATCACTCCCGGGATTTGAACCATCACTGTGTGTGCTAAAAATACAACTTGTGTCTTATCAGAGTGAGCTACTTAGCTCTTTATTTGTTTTGTGTTTTCTATCTAAGTCTCTCTTGGTTGTACAATCTGACCTTGTAATTACAACATTCTTATACAGACATTCCTAGACATTTTTTATGTAGCACAGTGTGAGAACAGTTGATACAACAGTACTATACACATACTAGATCTTGGTGAATGCGACATGTGAGGCCATACAATACCAGAGTAAACACAACCAGTCCAGGATTTAGAACTTTATTGCCGGGCAGTTACACTTTTATTTAAATATGACCTATATGGGACTATTACTGTCATATTGTCTGGTTTATTCAGTGGAAACCATACATATTTTTATAGTGCCAGGTGACATTGTACTCCTTTATATTTATTTGGTATGACTACTACAAGCAGGATTACTTACCAGCCTCGCTATGCAGCCTTTGCAACCTGCTGGCATGGGCCTCCTGGCTCACAGCCCACTCAGCTGCAGCTATAATGAAAATAGAGAAACATTTATGCATACATATCCATCACATACACAGGCCGGACTTTGGTAAACAATTATTGCTATGAATACTTACACACTGCTGGGACATCTCCCCTGTCATTTACTTCTTGGACTTACTGTTCTAAGAGCTCCCTCTTCCTCTGTTAAAAGTCGGCATAGTGGTGCCAGACTTGCTCACCAGTCCGAGGGATACCAGTGGCACTGGTGAGATCATGGGAGAAACTTTCTCAGCCTTCCAGTTTATATTGGGAGCCCTGGTACTGGTCCTGCAGCAGTCTTATGTAATGTTTTTTTTTACCAGGAGTCCTACCATGACATTGGACTTCTGTATGCTTTATATTCATATGTACACATTGCTTACACCTGGTCAACATAGCTGTGCAATGCTTAGCATTGTTTTATGTTTTATTATATTGATCTACCACCTGTATGGGATTGATTCATCATTCATCATTCATTACATAATACAGATTTATTTACCTTCATTGACATCCCCCATCATGCTGTGATGAATTTATTCTTTTGTAAGTATAGTGTATGGGGCACTTGTGTTTATATGGGGCTTTCACTACTTTATTACACTGACACCTCACATCTGGACCTAATACACTACTCTGATTGAGAAAAATCATTTACTTCTTACATAAATATGTAAAACATTTAAACTTTTAATGTTTACACATACAAAATGGCAATGGCTTTGGTGAGGCTTGAGCCATGAATGACTACATGCAAGGCATACACTCTAACTGCTACACTATTGCACTTAGGTTAATTTTGGATGTCTTTTGCTTTTTAACTTACTGTGCCCTTTCAGCTGGACTAAGCGTAGCTAAGCAATGGGCACACCCGCCCAGCTACTCTTAAACTTTATTGCATATATAACAATAAAAAATGTATTTGTTGTGTTTTTTTATTTGTACCCTTCAGAATATCCATGCTAATGCTGAACCTGTTATTCCATCAACTTTCTGCTTTGTGGGACAATTGTCCCTTACGGCTTTGTCCATATTTCTTACCCTGATGGGTTGGGGGTGTTACAAGCGTTCTCGCTCATTTTAAATTCCCGAACGGCAATTCTGGAGTGCAGGGGGTGTGTGTATAGTGAGAGCTGGTGTGTGTATTGTGACAGTTCTGTTCTCAGACACACACCCTCTGCTCGTACATGGAACCGTCTCCATTCATATATATGCATGACACACTGCTGTGTTGAAAAGGAACGGTCCGTGCCATGCAGGAATAACTTATTCCTGCACAGATGCTTGCTGAATCCAGAGGACAGAGTGTATCCATTTTTGTTTCAAGTGAATGTCACTCTCCAGTGCCACTGGTGAGGATTCAGGCTGCTTTCTTATTGACCCAGAGTGGGGACATTACAATGTCATTCCTATTACACAAGTCTGAGGATTTGCTGTGGTCCTCCAGCTGATTGTATACAACCTACCACCAGTGACTCTACTATATCTCACTATTAAGCTAAAATGTCTGGCTTGATTTCTTCAGCACAAAATGGCAGTTATTTTTACTATTTAATTTTTGGTTTTGTATTTTGTCTCAGCTTTCCACAAAATGCACAGTCATTCATACTGCCATCATGGCTGTTTTTGATTATATTGCATTTGAGACTATTTTTGCTTTTCTAAAGCAAGAAGTTACATGCTTTTTTTAAATCAGAGTTTTTTTTTTTTTAGTTGCTCAGCCTGGCACCTGTGCAGGTGTCCCTGAATCATTTAAACTGGCTGCAGATGTGAGTCAGGATACTTCTCATTTATATCAAGTTGATATTGATAACCCTGAACACTCTGACCCTAATTTGGATGAGGCATACTAAAACATAAGTACTGATCTAGCCATATGTTGATGAGACCAAATCTCACTAGGGATCAATTTGTTTGGACCCTACATTACTGTTAAAGAGTTATAAGTAATGATTATCAGACCACAACAAGGAGCATCTACCTCATATTTGTATATTACCACCAATCCCTTTTATTCAAGTATTGATGATGTGCAAAAAGAGATAAAGTAAATATCATAGTAATAAGTTATTTATCGTAAAATAGCATTAAGTTACTTTATGAAAAAAATCATCTGCCAGTCTGCCTCAGGAGTTGATGAGTTCACAGCAGGGCAAGGTAAGCAATCCTTTTTGAAAATTCCATAAGCTAACAGTCTTGAGTATAATTCAGGTGATTTGAGTCTAAGAAACATTCACCCAGAAAATTTTACTTAGTAATTGGTTAAATGTTTTTGTGGCTTCCTATGTTGTGGCCATTCCTGCGATACTGAGCTCCGATAAGCGATCAAAAACAGTCAAACAATCTACTGAGTGAACATTCATGAAATCAAGAAAGGAACATCAAAAGTAATATATTCACAGAAATAAATTCCCTGCCTTAACACAACACTAACAAGAATAAATAAATAAATAAATAAAATAATATACATCTCTCCAGTGCAAGTACTTGTCCCTCCAGTGAATAAGGAAATAAGTCCAGCACAACATGTCCAAATTCTCAAGTCAAGCAAAAACAAAGTCCCAGCAATGTGATATTTTATTGAATGGCTCCGTGGCTCCATGTAATGCCAAAAATGGAAAAAAATACCTAGCTTACTGGGATTCAAATTACAAATGCATGATTGTAGAATCTGCTGTCCTGTCCACTAAATTACAAAACACCTTGCTAACACCAACAGAAACGTTCTTGCTTAACCTATATAAGTAGCTTAACCTATATAAGTATAGACTGTCTGCCAACACCTTTCGTTTAATACATTACTTTTGATCTTCTGTTGATGTGAAATGAAGTTCTGAACCAGAAAATACAAACAATTGAAGACAATGCTCAGAATGTAGCTATCACTAATGTAATGAAATACAGTTCTTATGAAAAAAATAATCACACATTTAAATATTAGCTAACTGTGCACTTAGAGCAAAATGAAAGAAGAAATCAGATATTTCACAAGTTCAATAACAATCTGACAGACTGATGAGCTGCAGATAAAATCAATCATGCAAAGAAGAAAATCAGGCTTCACACTGGCAAGCACATGCTGAGATCATGTCAGAAAACATCTTGCTAAAAATAAACAATCACAAAAGTAAAAAACAACTAAACTCCTTCCTTATTGTCTTGTTCTATAGTTTACCTTGCTCTGTATCTTAAAAATATTTGTCTTGAAGTTTTTGTGCTGACCTTTCCAAGTCATCTATTAAAGCCAAATTGTCTTTATTTCTGTTTCCAGCTTTACACATTATAGTCAATGTTTTATTAGATCTGCCTGATAAATAAGACATGCTAAACGTCCTAAAGAAAGTTTTTTTTTTTTTTTTTTTTTTTTTTTTTATTAATTGAGTGAGGCTTAAAATGTTATGTCTGAGAATATGACTTTCCACAACAGTCAGACTGGATCTTTCACAGATCTGAGCTTTCTTGAAAAATAAATAAATACATAAATAACTACATAAATAATTGTAAATAAATAAATAAATAAATAGAAACTTTATTTTTGGCAGCTGTTTAACATACATAGTTACTGAGGTGATGTGTAGAAAGCCCTTTGCATAAACTCTGCTCTGTGCTGAGATTACTACGTTTTTTTCACTTATCCTATTATTTATAACTCATGGGTGACTGCCTTTGAACCATTACACTTAACTGTAGTAGGCCTGAATGCTGTTAAAAAACTTTGGCCAGAGATGAAAGGCTGCTATTCCCTATCCAAAATGGGATTCCCTACAAATTTATAAGTTAAGAGTAATTTCCACTAACTAAACCTATTAATTATTAGTCAAACAATCTGTCAAGGAAAACAATATGTACCCTTGTTGTGGAATCAAACTATTGTCTTCCACATTCATAAGGCTAGGAAAGCAAATGATCTAAATAACAGACACTGTACAGTACTACTTCAACTATTTACCCTCTTCCTAGTTGTCAAGTTGCTGAATAAAACAACTGACAACTCTTTTACACATTAAATTAAAATGCAGTTGATATGACATCCATCAGAAATTCAAGCCTAGGCATCGAGGTGATATAGGTGTTTTTGCAGTGTCTGAAAATCTTAGAAAAGCACTATATGATGGGAATATTGCAATGAAATATTTCTTGATTTTTCCAAACTTTGTGATGCATTAGACAAAATATTATTTATTGTTGAACTATCTCAGTACAGTTTCAGACCATATTCTCACCTGTAGTTTTCTGGATCTACTTCTAAACCTCGAACCTCATATAACCAAACTTCATTTTCATGAGATGGAAATCGCGAAAGCTGAAATGCCAGAATGGCAAATTTTTCCCAGGGTAAGTAAACACTTGCCCAAACTTACACAAAACACACACCAAAGCAAAACCCACCTAAGTGGGGGACTATACCCCCATGCAGTTCTTAACTATATATACTAACTTCAGGATTGCATTACAGTAGAGAAAAGAACATGTTGGCAAGTGTTTACTTACCCTGGGAAAAATGTACCTTTTGGGTATTTAAGTTTCATGATTTTCATCTCGTGAAAATGAAGTTTGGTTATATGAGGTTTGAGGTTTAGAAGTAGATCCAGTTTTCTAGGTGTATGTAAAATCACCATCAGTCATTTGTCTGGGAGGGTCACTTTTCAAAGATAATGGTCTCCACATCTGGAGTAAACAGTGGTCAGTGCTTGTACAAACTACTGCTGTGTGCCTCCACATGTTAGGGCAGCACTGTCATAGTGCCTGCCTGATTCATTAGGCAAATTATTCCACCATGCTATGCTGTTTTAAAACTATTGATGAATTTCAAGCAGATATATAGCTTCCATAAAATCCAACATGGCTGACAGCTACAAAGCTCATTCTAAATGCTGAAAAAAAAGTATTACCTTTAGTCCTACAGCTGCTCACTCTGACCAACAAAAACTATCATCTAGTAGTGGCCTGAACATACAGAATGTTACTAGCACAATGGTTTTCAAACTGCTCAGAACCAGAAAGTGCCATCTCCTAATTATAGGTACTGTATAAAGAATTCACACAAAGCATATATTACTGTGAAGGTATAGGACATTCCTGACTCCAGTGGGCAACCAAATAAAGTGAATTATACTATGCTTCTGCAGAGAATTCTTTATGACAAGTCCAGTACAGTAATTTGTCTTCAGAGCTAGAAAATAATATTGGCATAATCTCTCAGCAGATACACAAATGTCTGCTGAGGTTTATGATTCATTGTTTGCAAGGTCATCAGGTACTGACTTCTTTAAAGGAGCAACACCTGAACAGGGTCAGCTCGTGCTATTGGACTGCAGGACTGCAGCCCTCCCCCAGTTGTAAGAAAAACAAAAATAACTAAAAAAGAAAATAAAATAAAAAAAATCCAAAACTCCACACATGCATGCTGATGAATCTAGATAAGGAAGAAGGCATCAGAGATGCCCAGAAGTCTATGTGGTAGAAGTGGACCGGACTGCAACGTCTGCAGGCTGGATAATCCAGCCTGCTCTCGCAGGAACTGTATTGATCAGCTCTCACAGCAACTGAATTCTTCGCAAGGATTTTGTAACACAAGGCAGAAGACAGAGGAGAGATCCCCTCAGGTAAGCTTTCAATGGGACTGGAGTGTGTTTCTACAACAGAACACAGAACAGAGGTTGTTTTTCCTTTGTTTCTTAAGAGCTTACGTGGTCCAGAACATGCATGTATTAAGCAGAGCTTTTTTAATGTATTTACAGAGCGTGTGTGTCTTAGCTCTCAGAACAAAACTTGCTGTATGTATTTGAGCTTGGAACAGAGCTCAGGAGCTTGATTTAGTCGCGTGTGTGCTCAGGAGCTTGATTTAGTCACATGTATGCTCAGGAGCTTGAATGTGTGTGTGCGTGCTCAGGAGCTTGAATGTGTGTGTGTGTGTGCTCAGGAGCTTGAATGTGTGTGTGCATGCTCAGGAGCTTGAATGTGTGTGTGCATGCTCAGGAGATTAAATGTGTGTGTGCGTGCTCAGGAGTTTGAATGTGTGCATGCTCAGGAGCTTGAATGTGTGTGTGTGTGTGTGCTCAGGAGCTTGAATGTGTGTGTGCATGCTCAGGAGCTTGAATGTGTGCGTGCGTGCTCAGGTGCTTGAATGTGTGTGTGTGTTTGCGTGCTCAGGAGCTTGAATGTGTGCGTGCGTACTCAGGAGCTTGAATGTGTGTGTGCGTGCTCTGGAGCTTGAATGTGTGCGTGCTCAGGAGCTTGAATGTGTGCGTGCGTGCTCAGGTGCTTGAATGTGTGTGTGTGTTTGCGTGCTCAGGAGCTTGAATGTGTGCGTGCGTGCTCAGGAGCTTGAATGTGTGTGTGCGTGCTCTGGAGCTTGAATGTGTGCGTGCTCAGGAGCTTGAATGTGTGTGTGTGTGCTCAGGAGCTTGAATGTGTGTGCTCAGGAGCTTGAATGTGTGTGTGTGTGCTCAGGAGCTTGAGTGTGTGTGTGCTCAGGAGCTTGAGTGCGTGTGTGCGTGTGTGTGTGCGTGTGTGTGTGTGTGTGTGTGTGTGTGTGTGTGTGTGTGTGTGTGTGTGTGTGTGTGTGTAAAATGCCCCAGTTGCTATATACTGATGGATAGATAGAGAACACATGGTGGGTGTGTAGAGAATACTTGAACCCTGTACCTTGGGTGCAGGTGGCAAGGGCTTGAATTCCCTACCCACCACCATTTTTAAAATATTTGTAAAATATTTGCAGATGTTTGCTCATATTTGTTCTGTTCCCAAAAAAATCTGTGATGTCTATATGTTTGTTTTACCTTGCAATGTCAGTAGTGCAGTGGTGCATTGGTAGCATTGTTGCCTAACAGCTACAAGTTCTCTGGTTTAATTCTTGGCTGGGGTGCCTTCTGTGTGGAGTCTGTATATCCTTCCATCTTGCAAAGACATGTCTGGAGTGTTTCTCCCTGAGCGTCTGCTGAAAATTGGCTTTTGTTCCAAGTCAGACTTTCCTGGTTAACAAATGTTAAATAAATAAAAATAACAGGCATTTGAATTTCAGACTTCATATTCTTCAGAAAGTACATGGTAAAACAAAACCTTTTATTCTAGCAATTTTCTAAGTTTATAACATGGATATTTGAAATGTGTCCCTATTTTTGGGACTGTATTCCCCCATTATTGGCTTCATTCAGGTTTTTTGTGCTAAGGTTGACAGCTATGGTGAGAACTGAATTCACTGAATATGTTTGGAGGCTGTATTCCCCCATTGTTGGTTTTGTTCAGGTGTTTTGTGGTAAGAGGTTGACATCTATGGTGAGAACTGAATTCACTAAATGATAGCCATTTAAGTTTCAGTCTTCCTCTCTTTCACAAAACAGCTGATTTGGCATAGTGGTATGTTGCTCTGACTGTTATGCACAGGGTTCCCTGGGTTCAAGATTTAGCAATGAAATGTATGGGGTAACACAGCATTTTATTCTAGCAACTTTCCAAGATTATACAAGCAATGTTTAAAATGTGTCCCTGGTTTTTGGGCTTTTGTCCCCCCCAATAAATTTTGGCTTTTTCCAGATTTCTTGTGCTGCAAAGTTCAGAGATACAGCTGAGTGTTGAGTAGATTTTACAAGGAGCTGAGAGCTGCAGGGGAGCTGCTTATGCTAAGTCTGCTTGTATTGTTAATAACACAACAATTAGTGTTCTTGCTTTTTGATGCTGAAGGCTGTGGGTCCTAACTCCCACAGTAGATAGATGCATTGCTGGATACCTAGTAACTATGAACCTGTTATCAGTTTGCCATCCATTCCCTATTGCGATATTACTAGCGTATCATTTTTTTAATGCAACATAGGCAATTTATTCCTCAAGGGCAACAGGCACTTTATTTGTAGATGAAACAATGACACATAAAGTTGTTTGCTAGCAGCAACCTCTTCATTAGTTACAGATTTCTTTAATGTGGAATTATTTAGATGGCTTTTACTTCAGAGATTGTACATATTTACTGATACTGGTGGATTGTAGAAGTTTGAGTAGACTTTTATGATGGAAATTTTCTGAATTGAGCAGTTTTGTCATTATTGGTGCATGCATTTTGTTTCATTGTTTACTGGAAAAATGTTCAAAACAACAAATGTAAAATGCCCTCTAACAACTGTACTGTATTTTACAAGGAATATAATTAAATACAACCAGGAAGGTGTATCAAAGAGCACATGTAAGGGCCTATGATTTGAAAAGAGCCCAAAGTTAATCTTTATCTGCCACTGGCAAAATGTATTTTCTTTGAATGTGGGTTTCAATGCTGTTTCAATATATGTGAGTTTCAAGGACAGAGAAGTTTTAATGCTAAGTCTATTTTCATTGCAAGACTGCATTGCTTTGTTTAGCAGATATCTGTTAGTGTTTGTGCTGTAAAATGCAAAATAAAACATTCAAATGAAATACAAATCATCTCAGAAGTAAAGCCGTATGCACATTACAGTGTTTATGGTAAATGGGGTGAAATAACCAAGGAATGGGACATTGGAATGGCTGCAGGGGGGAGGCTCCATTCGACCATGATTTTGTGAGGGGGGGCAACAAACTCAGACAGCCCCAGCTGAACTATACCTCTCAACTGTCCAAATTTTTGCAGAATGAATAGATTTTGGCTTCTTATTTTTGGTTTGTTCCTCATAAAATTTGTGGCTTTCTGGCAAATCATTTATGAATGAAGACACTAAATACTGACAGGCATTGAGTTTCAGACATCATAATCTTCAGAAAAATGCATGCTAAAGCAAGACCTGTTAGTCTATCATCTGTCTTAAGTTTATACAAGAGCAATTTTTAGTACTGTTTGTATGTTCCCAAATATATTTGGCCTTGTCCAGATTTCCTGCATTAAGAGGTTGAGAGGTACGTGCAAATCACTTTATAGAATTAGAAATATCCACACCTCTCAACTGTCCCCAATTTTGGCTCAAAATGTTGCTCTCCCCCTTATAATCCCTCCGCAAAATGGCAATTTTGGAAGAAAACGTGGAAGGTTTACGATTATAAATAACTGTAATGACCAGAGTTATAGATTACTTTTATTTCAGAAATGCATGTAGATGCTCTTATTTTGTTAGCTGCTCAAGTTAACAGTACTAATATTAAAAAGGTGTCCCTTCTTTGACAGGCTCCCAGCTGTATTGTGGGTCAATTTTATATTTTTGCATCACATTTTTGGCCTGTTTTTCACTAAATTGTGGTTTTCTGGCAAACTAGTGGCAAGTCATTAAAGACTGAAGTTAGAAAATAATGGCAGACATTTGTTTCAGATTTCATACCCTTCAGAAAATTCATACTAATGCAAGACCTACTACTATTCTATTATCTTTCTAAGTTTATAAGAGCAATATTTAAAAATTGTCCTTATTTTTGGGCCTGTGTCTCACTTCTATGTATGGCTTTGTCCAGATTTCTTGCTCTGAGGTTGAGAGGTATGAATGTCAGAGCCATCACCTTCAGCCAGAGACATTTCAAATTGTGACATACTTGTTGCACCCCACTCCCCATTGTAGTGGCTCTGGATGTGTCTAAGTAAGGCAAGGAGCAGTTATGCAGTGTAAGTGTGCAGAGTATTACCTCATCCAAGGTAGACCACAAGTACGACCATGGCTTTTCATCTGTCCTTGATTTTGCAGAATGTTCTGGTTTTCTGTCAAATTTTATACTGTTGATTTATGCTTCTTATTATTCAGAAAATGCATGCTGTCGCAGTGCCCTGTTGCTCTGTGTTTAAGTAGCAATGCTTTAATGAACATCAGGTAAGCTTGTCAGAGATTATAAGATGCAAGTAAGCTTTAATAAGCATACTGTTAAAGAATTACCAACACTGAAAGCCTTTTTGTTGTTGCCATGAAGAGAACATTTACATAACTAGAAAACGTATAAGGTATTGAAATGCATATGACAGTATTTGTAATAAAGGACAGGATTACACTATTTTCAGAAGCTTATTACATTTGTTGGAGACTTGCAGTCATATTTGCAGGCTTTACCCGTAAACTAAACAGAATGCCAATCTATCATGTGTGGTCCATAACTTATGCAGTGATCCTTTAAGCAATTTACCTTGAGCTTGTTTCTTGTTTGCAGTTCATTTTTTACTTAGATCATGTCTTCACCATGAAACAAGTAAATAGTTATTGTCAGGCAGCAGGTCTTTTTTGGATAAGAAACATTTTTACAAGTGGGGGTATCACAGAGATTGCTACTTTCAGCATGTTATTTGGTAATTTTATAAAGCTGAATATAAATTTTAATTAGAAGTACAAGTTGAAGTGGTTTGAGTTGAGTGCTGCTTGTTTTGTTTTTTTATACTTGATTTTGATTGGCATTCCAGTAATTTATTTAAAAAGTAATTTATTTTTTCATGCCTCACAACCTTTGTGTTTCCATCTAGATATTAAATAAGTTGTCATGTAACCAATGCATTGAAATATTTTTTCTTCTACACTTCATTTTGTCTTGATTGGACTCTCGTAATGATGGTTTGGCACCCAGGGCAGCATATATAATTAAAGTTCCAGTTGTTGCGGTTTTGAGCATGGCCCCACCCCTTTCTAGTTGGACACACCCCTTCCCATTGGCCCCACCCATTCAGCTGTCGCCTGCAGCCCCCCTTTAATTTGAAGTCACCAGCTGCCACTGCACCTGAAGTAGATCCCTAAAAATTATTAGGAACTGTCCATACACCAAAACTGTATTAGTGTTTCCCATTTATTTAACCACATGAAGCACAACCCAGTTAAGCATTTTTGTCATATAGGCTTAATCAGAAATGAGTTGTAGAAAAACTTGCCTAAATTTAAATGGTATAAATCAAATCACTTGACAAAATGTAGCCAATCATATGCCTCCCAAAATGAAAATTCACTTAAAATGTCAAATATAAACAGTTACTTTTAATAAATTAGCCTAGCAATCTGTATGCAAAGGATGGCCAAAGCAAATTTGATCAGCAGCAAATGGAAACAGCAGGAGCTCTTCTTAGTGTACTCTGTCTTCCAAAAAGTACCTCAGATCTGCTCTCACACAACCCATGAAGTTAAGTCAACAAAGGATCAGGTTTTCAACTTCTACAACAGTCTGGCTGCAGCTGCACTGCAGCTTTATAAATATTGTTGGAGCTGGGATGGCTTCCTCCTGGACTTTAATCTGATACCCAGTCAGGAAAATGTCTCTTGAGCTGAATAGATGAGTGTTCAAGTTTAAGCATACTCTGCTTAGAGCAGTGTACTTCTGTGGAGGCTCTGGAGATTTCTGCATATTTTTATTTCAAATATGTCATTGTACAATATGCAGAGTTTCAGTAATGAAGCTTAGTCATTAGTGTGCATAAGCCACCAAGTATTACTATGCATCAGGGTATTATGTACACATGGGGGGCATGTTGCATGTAACCATAACAACAGAATTTACTAAACATATACATTTAAAATATTAAATTAATCATGTAAGTAGTTTCTCATGTATAATAAAACAAAAAGTGAATAAAAAATCTACAAAAAAAGTTAAACTGGAAGAAACTAAGCAACAAGAAAAACAATCTGAAACAATAAAAAATAGTAGTGACACCTACAGTTTTACTTACATATCTAAGTGAAAAGGAGTCATCATGTAACAAAAAAGCTTTAAAGAATTATTTTCATATTTTTGAATCAAAAGACGTACCTTAGGCCACAGTTCATAACTAGGAGGTAGCTAAGGGTTACGTCGGGGGTATGTTACTTCGGGATTAATTTACTTACTGTCATCCTCTGTCCATGAGAGAGATGGGGGCCAGATCAGCAGTGAACTTGTGATTTCCCATTAAATGATCAATGTTTTATTTGAATAGGTTCAGGGATGAACTCTGCTTTATAAAGATGGGGAGCTTATTCCATGGTGCAGGAATACTCTGAGACACATATCAGTCTCTCCAGAATGCATTTCTTATGTCACAGGCAAAGTTCAGATCCTTGGATCTAGTGTCCCTGGTGCTGTTTGTTTTGCAGATGTGCAAGAAGTCCATCAGAGCTAGGACTGAGGATGCCTTATATGACAGGCAAAAGTCCCATCTCAGTAACCAGTAGGAGAATGAGTAAAGATATAGGGCCTTAAGGTGATCTGTGTAGGACAGGGTTTTCATACCCTGGATTCCCCTGGTGAGAAACTTTTGAGTACATTCCAGCTGCTGCAGGTGCCTGCTTTGGTACATGCCAAAAAAGGCACTGTATTTGTAGGTGATAAGGGCTGAGTACAATAGTACTATAAATTCCTTGGACCTGTATGCCATACCCTTGCTTATGAACTGGGCTACACAGAATGATTTTTTTACTAACTTGGCTAAATGTTGGTTGAAGGCCAAATTACTATCAAATTATGTTACTAAATCCTTAACTACCAGGTCAACTTTTAGGAGTGTTTTGTCAATGGAGTAATTAAGTTGGTTGGACGACTTCCCAAAGGGTAGTATAATGCATTTCTTCACATTGAGTTTTAATCCTTGGAGTTGACACAAGTCATTTGTTTGTGTCAGGCCCCTCTTGAAGGACATTTGTGTCATGTGGAGGGATCCATGTTATTTCCACATTTACAGTCATCTGCAAACTTAGTGAGCCATAGGCATTCAACTTTAGCCTTTACTTCTGAGAATTAGATGCCAAACAGGAGCCGGCCCAACAGAGAGCCCATGGCTACTCCACTGATGACTGGTCTCTTAGTGAAAGTGGTCTCATCAATACTGACTTTTTGGGGCTTATATGTGAGCCAGCCAACAATCCAGCAAGTTATGTAAGGATTTATGCCTAGTTCTTAGAGTCTGTCAACAATACCTGAGTGAGATATTGCATCAAATGTCTTGGCCAGGTTGAGGTAGCTGGTGTGCACTGTTTTTCTCTCATTGCTAACCTTGGTGATCTTCTCGAATAAGTCTTCCATGTTGGGTAGGCAAGACCTTCCCTTGACAAAGCCAGACTGAGATGGCTCAGTGTCTGTAGGTTGCCAATGTCCTTTTTGATCATTTCCATGATAATTTGTTCCATGACTTTGCATATTAGACTTGTCAGATTAATGGGTCTTTAGTTCCCAGGGTTAGTTGACAGTCCACCCTTGTGGAGAGGAATGACTATTGCATCTCTCCATTCACTCAGTAGGTAATCCATTTTGATTATGTAGTTGAACAGTGCCTCTAGTGGTCCTACTAGGTCATGTTTGAGGATATTAAGGAAGCAACCAGAAATATCGTCAGAGCCCAATGAAGCAGTGTTTTTGAACTTAGCAACCGCCAACAGGACCTGCTCCCTGTTAATAGTTGCAGAGGATATGCTGGAAGGGATTTCACAGGTGGTAATGTGGGATAATGGGGGAGTATAGTCAGAGTTAAATTGATCAGCTACAAGATTTTCTATGTCAGCCTGGCCAGTGAAGTTTTTGCCATTTACAACCAGTTCTGCACACTGCTGTGTGCTACCTTTAAGGTATCTGACATAGCATAAGAAGGGTTTGTGACTGTCCTTAGCCTGAGATGCTATTCTGACCTTATAACTGGCCTTGTTGGATCTTATTAAACCTCTTAGTTTCTTGCTTAGTTGAATACGATGACTCTTGTCTCTGAGAGTTGTTTTTTCTGATTTTGGCCAGAATTTTTTTACTTTTGTTTTATACCTGTTAATGTTAGAATTCTACCAGCAGGGTTTACTTTTGGTATTAGATGTGGGTTTACTTCTGGTAAATATGATGGCCTCAGTGCAGCCGCTTATGTTTGTACAGGATTTCTGTAAGCAATTCTGCAGAGGTTACTCTGTTCTCGGGGTTTGCAGGAACCTTGAATATTTGAAAAACTGTCACTTAACAGGATGTAATTAGCTTTAGAATAGTTCCTAACTGTTAGTAGTTTAGTAGGGTTTTACGGGTTGATTTTTATTTTGAGGGAGACAGCTTTGTGATCTGACCTCACCAATGAGGACATGATGGGGAGGGGGGATGTTGGAGAGTACCAGGACTAGTTTATTTTGAGCCTTTGTTTGGAGTGCACACTACTTACAGGCAGTGTACATTTCTCAGTCTAAGGAGAGGTTGTTAAAGTCCCCCAGGAATAGGGATTTTGGTTGGATGTTGACTACCTCCAGTATGTCCAGGTACAAGTTCTGAACTTTGTTTTCATAGAGGGTGACCTGAGGCTGGCCTGGACATGGTATGGAACTTTATCTATGGAAACCTGGACATGGATGAACTCCAGGGTGTCATCCTGTTTAACTAATCTGGAGTTGTATTTGTTGCTAATGTAAATTGAGACACTTGTCTGTGTTGTTGTTGGTCTAAATGTGTGGAGGACTTTCTGCATCTTTAAAATCAAGATGCTTACATTCTGCTCAGTGAGGAGAGCTTGTAGGGTGTGGAGTTTTTGTTTAGGCTTCTAGTGTTGAGCAGTAGCACTTTGAGGTTGCTTTGAATTTTTTTTTTTTTTTTTTTTGTTATGCTGGTAGTTTTGTCATTTTGACATTACCTGAAAAAGGCTGTAAGGAGGTAGATAAAATTTTAGCCAGTATCCAAAAGTCTGGGGGGAGAAGGTGCAGAATATCCTTGGCAAAGCAATGTGGTCTGTTAACCATGTCCTCCCAAGCTGATAGATATTTGATCTCTCTGGTGTGACACCAGAAAGTTTGTTGTTAAAATCCATCATGTTTTATTCATACTGTGGCATCATCCTCAGTGAAGGCAGAATGCTTCTCAATTCAAGGTGCAAGTATATTTCCAACACATATTCAGTGAGATCCATAATGTCTCTTTTCATATAGTTTAATGAGGTATATCTCATGTCATTTACACCTACATGGACTGTGAGTGAATCATATTGATACATGTGGTGCAGTGACATGAGTATGTGAGGGATATTACATATCCTAGCAAAAGATAAACAACTAACCATTATCTTCTCCTTGTCCATCCTGGTGAGATGCACATCTATGTGTCACACAATAGAATCTCCCATGACAAGAGTATTAGGTAAAATGTTTTCCTCCATTATGGGATTTGATCTTTGGAGACCATTGGGTGTAGGCTTATGCGTGGTGTAAGATGTTGTTTTTCTTATGTGGTTTAGTGACTGCTGAACATAGCTATGTGCTGCATTTATATGGCTTAGGAGGTCTTAGAGGTTTGGGACTGTTTCTTTTAAGTGCTTGAGCATAAGAAGGTCTATGTGTGTGGTGAGTGGCATGTATGTAAGATTAAAAATGTGTGTCCTTGACAACCTTGTTAACAAGCAGGATTTTAGCCTTCAAGTAATTTATGCATGTAAATCTCTCACATACTGTGTTAGTCTCCTTAAGGGTTAAAAGGTTGTCAGAGTACATGAGACAGTTGCTACATTGTCTCAGGATGCTCATATCTTCCAAGCTGGCCACAAGACAGTAAGAAAATACATATTGATATTGTCAGGACCTGTATTAAGGTTGGTCTATTATGGTTTAGGGACTTGGTTTTACAGGAGGGGTCACCTATGTGGTCTCTGGGATTAAGACTAGATGTTAGGTAGTGTTATCTTCTATTATTGATGCTGCTTAATGCACTAACTAGCTGTCCTAGGTTTAGCTCCACTCAAAGTCTTACTGTGTTACCAGATAAAGTCCTACGTACTAGATTTAGGCAAATTTTCCAGTCTAAGCATTACTATATAAGGTAGTGCTAACCACTCCTGCACAGTGAGCAGCTCTAAGCAAATGCACCTACATTATAGGGGTAGAAAAAAAGCTTAAACTAACTCTTATCCCGTCTGCCAATAGCAACTACACTTTGTGCTCTGTGTAGTGCTTCTCACTTCAGACAAACCAGGCAAACACCAGATGGATGACCCTGGAAATTCTTAATGTAAAAGCATAGCAAAAGTACCTCTCATGTGCAGACAAACACAAAACAGCTAAGTCCCTGGCTAGATCACCCTTCTTCAAGGCAATTTAAATCAGAGCAGATCAGTTGCTTAAATGCTTTGAAAATACCACAAAACAGTAGTGATCCTTTAAATTAACTAGTGCAAATACAAAAAGACAGTAAAGTTCATTATCTCAGCTTGGATGGCTCTTGATGCAGTAACAAAAAAAACAGGTGAGGTTGCCGAGGATTGCTGAGCTCTGTGGGAATGAGCATAGAGCCACATAAACACATCTACATTATAGCCAGTTGAAAAAAAGCTAAAGACTAACTCCTATGCCATCTTGCCAGTAAACAACTACACTTTGAGTTCTCTGGAGTGCTTTCCATCTCAGACAGACCAGGCAAACACCTTTTGTAGTGCGGTTGGTTGGTGGACTTTAAGGATTCCCTGCAGGATGCATTGCTGGGGATGCTGGGTGGGTGGATTGGTGTGACAAGGGATATGATTTTTCTGAGCTATGATACAGAATCGGAATTGTCTAAACCTGGTAAGACCTTGTTGTGTCTAATTATGGTCGCTGCCAAAAAAGCAATTACTAGAAAATGGAAATCAAAATATAAACCATCTGTATTAGAAGTAGTGAATATAGTAACAGAGATAAAACAACTGGAATTGAGATTTTTAGAAAAGGGTAGGAGCAAACTACATAGGAAAAAATGGGAATTGTGGGAGAAATCAGGGGAGGAATGAGGTTTAAAAAAAGGCAGGACTTGAGCTATGTAATGTTTGACTGAAAATGATTGGTTAGATTAAAAGTGGTGTATAATGTCTGCAGCTGGGAATGCGTCAGTATGGTTTGTGATGTAAAATGGTTGCAGCTAGGATTGTATTCATGTGGTTTGTTTTCATTCCGTAAATGTATGATTGCTTATGTCAAAAATGGTGGTTTAATAAAGATGTTGCTTGTTTAAAAAAAAGGGGGCAGGAATTGAATAATTTATATAATGTTGCTTAGGTTATATGATATATAGAAATATATGTGCAGTATCATGTTTGTTACTGTTAATTTGTTAATACAGTTTGATTACCTTTGTATAAATGTAAATATGCCTATGTCACAAGTGATAATTCAATAAAGGTGTGTTTAAAAAAACAGATGGATGACCTTGGAACAGCACAGAAAAAGTTACTCTCAAGTGCAAACAAATACCAAACAGTTAAGTCACTGGCTAGATCACCTTCTGTAAGGTAATCTAAATCATGGCAGATAAGTAAATCAACAGACAAGACGAGTGATTTTTTTTTTTTAGGTAAACAGTTGCTTAACTGCATTGCATTGAAAAATACTGTAAAGCAATATCACTCCTTTAAATTAGCAAGTGTAAATGGAAAAATACATTAAAATTCCTTTTCTCAGCCAGAATTGCTCTGGATGCAGTAAAAACACCTTGAATTCACAGGAGAGGGCACTAAGCATTGTTGACCTCTGTGGGAATGAGCACAGATCTAGGCAAACACAGCTACTTTATAGCCACGGAAAAAAATAGCTGAAAAAGTGACAAGTACACTTGCAGCTTCCAGTACTGCTTCCCAACTCAGAGAAGCCAGGCAAACACCTTCTGTCATAAGATGGATGACCTTGGAAATTCTTAATGTAAAAGCACAGCAAAAGTAACTCTCAAGTATAGACAAACACCAAACAGATAAGTCCCTGGCTAGATCACCCTCCTGCAAGGTAATTTAAATCAAGTTAGATCAGTAAGCCGCCAAACAGTCAAGAGCGATTTTTTGGGTAAACAGTTGCTCCAATACTTTTAAAATACATGTGTATATGTGGTTACACTTCAAAACATCTAAAATCATAACATCTAAATTCAAAACATCAAGACCATAACATTGAAAACACAATAAAACAGAACTGACCACAAACTGCATGTATCTGTACAGGTGGCAGGATGGAGAAATGTTTTGCATGCAGTTTTTGTGATTTAATTTATGATGGAATTAAAGTAATTACTATTAACAATTATAAGATCAAAATTAACAACATTTACCCATGCAAATCCAAGTATGTTGTTTACTTAATAGTTTGTAAATCCTGAGGGGCATTTTATGTATGTTGTATTTGCAGGGAATTATTTAAGAGAATGTATGCACACAAAAGAGCTGTGGAGACTGGTAATGACATCAATGCTTTAGGTAAACATTATAAAACAGGTGATTGTACAATTGATTTGAAATTTGTGGTTTTGGGAACTTACTGATTGTGAAACAAAGTTTAATGCAGATGAAGAGCTTGGATGGTTGGAATATACGTGGCAGGTTAGGTTGAATGCCTGCTATCCCCCAGGGCTAAACAGAGAAGATTTTGTAGCTTATTTGAAGAGGAAGAGGTTAAAACATTAAACCTGTATGGTCATGTGATGTGGAGTTTTAGTATTTAAGTGAATGATGGTGTTAGTGAATGATGGTGTTATTTTAAATTCAGTCTGATGAAGTCTTGTTTGTTAGAAGACGAAAGCGCTTACTGGATTTTATTACCTTTGTTACTTTTGTTATTAAAAGTGCAGTTTGGTTTGCAACCAAGTTTCATTATATTCAGCTTTTAGTTTCAAAACACTGCTGATCGAGGCAGACTCATTTAACCCAGGGGGCTCCAGTGCATTACTCCTAAGTTGCCAAATCTACTCCTTATATTATAGGAACAGTGCATGAGGTCCACCCCTTTGATCTAAGCCCACCTTTTCTATATAAGTGTATTTAAAAGAATGTGTGGGAGTTTTTCTCAAGTTTTGCAAGAGCATTTCTTTTGTCATTCTTGTTTATGTCATATTGGTGCTGATAGATCCTACTTTAAAATGTATTCTTGGTCTTACCAATGTAAAATAACAAACATATTTGACACTCAGCAAGATACACAACATTATTGCTCTGGCAGTTTGACTTCTGACAAAATTGGTAGCAATTTTAACATTGTGGTTATTTTGTTGTGTTGTTAACACTGAGGTTGTGGCTGAAAATGATGTTGAACCAAACATCCCTTTAGAAGTGCAGCCTCTGAGGAGGTCTGAGAGACTGATGAATCAGAGGCAGAGACAACAGCAGGGCTGGCAGGGGAACAACAATGGGAATTATTCCCAGACACCACACTACACGAGGGAAGAACCCCCAAGAATGGCAGAGGGAGGGGGGAGAGGCAGCTGCAGGTGTTGAATAACATATCTAGATGCAAGCTTGTCAAAAATAAAATAGGGGACTTTAAGATATTCAATTACAATTCTGCCCAAGTAACATCAGAATAGGCAGACTTGTTTGATAAAGGACTTACCTCTGTCCCCTCTAGACAGGCCAGCATTGATGAATTCCTTGTACAGCTTAAATTATTTGTGAGAATGTTGAACTTGGGTCTGTATTTCCATCAAGGTCCACAGGAACATCCTAATTTAAATGTAAACACTGTATGCAAGAGACCCAGTACTTTCAACCCACTCCTACATCCTTTGATTAACATATTCGAGAGAATGTGTGAAAATGACATCAGGGAAAAGGTAGGGAAGAAAAATGGGGTCAATATTCATCATAATTTAACACAGGAAGAAAGAACTTTATTAAAAGACATCAGTGGCATGCATCAAGTCATAGTAATGAAACCTGACAAAGGTGGGAGCGTAGTGGTTATGGATGTGAATGAATATATTGACAGAATGTTATCTATACTGTATACAGATGCATATAAAGAAGTCTCGGTCAATAAAATGAATATTTCATATCATAAGATTAACCTTGCACTAGAAGATTTGATGTTGAATAGTCAGATTAGAGTGAGGGACCTTGGATTTCTGAAGGTACTGCACCCTAGAACCCCCTCCATTTTTGGCATACCCAAGACTCATAAGAGTTTAGAAGACCCCCCCCCATTGAGGCCTATTGTGGATGCAAAGGCCTCAAAAACTCTGCCTATAGCTAAATACATAGATTTGAACATTAAGAATCTTTTGGGTGAACATAAATATATTTTTAGGGATTCTTGAGAATTTTATCAAAAGTTTCAGATGATTTATATTCTGAAGATTTGTTATTTGTCACTATCGATGTATGTGATCTTTATTCTGGCATTCCACACTCTGAGGGGTTGGATATGTTCTATGAAATTTTATTTAACCACCCTAGTGTACATCACGACAAAGCACTGACTATTACCACCTTAATGAACCTGGTTTTAGGAAACAACTTTATAATTTTTGAAAATCAGCTGTTTCGACAACTTAAAGGTGTGGCAAGGGGTGCAGTTTGTGTGGCCATGTTTGCTAACATTGTCCTTGCCCAATGGGAAAGTCAATACATCCTCAACTCTGAGTTTAGTAACTGTTGGCCACTTTACAGATGATATTTAGATGACATTGTCATTTTTGGAAAGGTGGTAGGGAAAATTTTTTGTACATTTGAACAGCAGTACATATTTTGTTTAAGTTTACCATGGAAATAGGTGAAGAGGATGTCCATTATTTGCACATGACCATCTCAAAAACAGAGGTGAAGGTAGGTTTGACTCTAACATATACAGAAAACCTACTTATTCTAACTCATTACTTCATTTTAAAACACCCTATCAAAAAAAGTCTCTGGTCAAAGGCCAGATGGTGAGACTCACCCGTATGGTGAGTAATGACTCTACCTTTAGTAAACAATGTGCAATTTTGAAGGATATGTTGATCAATAGAGGGCATCCAGCTATATTGTTGGATAATATGTTTTGGGAGGTCATCAAGAAAAGACAGGAAGGCATTTTTAAGCCACTACTTGGGACAAACGGTGATTTAGTTACCATGAATGGTAAGAGAGACCTAGTGAATTTTCAAAGAGCCCTAATATTGTCATATAACATACATTTTGACAGCATTAGGGACATAATACAACATAACTGGGACATCTTTAGGGCTGACGCTGAGTATGTGGAGAAAATGGGGAAGGACCCTGTAGTGGTGTATAAGAAAGATCTATGCTTCAAAAACATACCTGAAAGACAAAAGAAAAAAGTCATCCTGGCTGAATGTCTAAATGCGAACACTGTAATCAATGTAGGTATGTAAAGGAAGGTGAATAAATTTGTATACCCAGATGGGGAGTTGTCAAATTTTGTCAGAAGTTGAACTTCCAGAGTAATAATGTTGTGTATCAAGCTGAATGTCAACGTTTGTCATTTTACATTGGTAAGCCCAAGAATAAATTTAAAATTAGGATTTATCAGCACCAATATGACATAAACAAGAATGATGAAAGAAATGCTCTTGCAAAACAAGTGAGAAAAAATCCCACACATTCTTTTAAATACACTTGTATAGAAAAGGGTAGGCTTCGATCAAATGGGTGGACCTCATTAACTGCTCCTAGAATATAAGGAGTTGATATGGCAACTCAGAAGTAATGCACTGGAGCTCCCTGGGCTAAACGAGTCTGCCTTGATCAGCAGTGTTTTGAAACTAAAGGCTGAATATGTTTTTTTCTTAGATTTGTGTTTATGAGCTTTTTTAGCTATCACAATTGCTGCTAATTTTGTTCATACAATACGTATGCGTTTTTATACACATATTTGATCAAAGTGCTTTTTGTAACAAGCAAGGTTTTGATCTATGTAAAATCATGCTTTTTTTGGAAGACTGTATTTTTAAATTGTACAGATGAGAGTGGTTTTAGTATCATGTGACTGTGATGTATCTAAACATTTCACTGTTGTATGTTGGTGTTCTGAAGAAGTTGGAAACAGTTATGATGAAAGTGCTAAACGTTTATTAAAGTAGAGTTCTGCAGTTCATGGTCCACTCTGTTTTATTGTTTTTTATAAGTGTATTTTGTGCTTTTGTGATTTTCCTGATCGAAAACCCAGAACATCTAAAACCCATTAAGATCAAAAACTCAGAACATTGAAACTTTGCATCACAACATCGAACATTACAAATCATATGAAAATAATGGTTTATTATAATTAGTGAGAATTATCTCAAAAGTCAGATTGTCGTTCACAAAATGATGTGTATTGCAAAGTGGAATACACTTATGTAAATGCAGTAGTGCATTCACATAAGTGTCTTCGATAAACTGTACAAAGATCACGGTACAGTGAGATGTGGAAATTCATCCAAATCCCCACTGTAGTGTGATCTTGGAGTTGGAATAAATTGTTATCAGGGGGGCTTGCCCCCCTGCGAAGACATGATATGTTGTATAGGAGCTTCATTTACATGAGCTCCTATACAGATATCACGTGATGTTTTCAAAGACAATGTTGACTCTGCTGAGTTGATCAGCTGAGTCGACATTGTAACAGGATCGAGTTTCCGGTTTCGATGGTTTTCATAAATTGCAAACGGCAATTATTTTGCCTTTCGCAATTTTGATAGTAAACTGAAAACCGCCACCTATAAGGCATCCTGACTCAGGAATCATAGAAAAGCTCACTAAGCTATGCATCAAACCCTATATCACTGGATGGGTTGCAAACTGGCTCACAGATAGAACCCACAGTGTGAAAGTAGCTGACTCCAAGTCAGACTGCCGATAAGTCATGAGTGGAGTCCCACAGGGTTCAGTCCTGGGATCTCTCCTGTTTGGTATCTACTTCTCTGAAGTCCAGGCCACACGAATGGACTCTGGCTGACAAAGTTCGCAGAAATTGCAAGTTGGGAGCAATAATTAACTCCCCAAGTGATGTTGACATCCTACAGAAAGGCCTCACTGAGACCAACTACTGGTGTCAGAACCATGGCCTTAAGCTCAATGCCAAAAAATGTGTCATCATCACCTTTGGGAAAAACCTGGTTCCCATGAATTACCACAGTGATGGTAGTCCACTGAACACAGAAGGCATCATAAGAGATGTGGGAACACAAGTTGACAGCAACCTCTCTTTAGACCACCACATTGCCACTGTGGTCAGAAAGTCCTTCTATGTGCCACATCTCATTACTAAGGGTTTTGCATCTAAGAAGAAAGAGGTCATTGTCTCTCTCTACTCTTCCCTCATTAGGCCAATCATTGAGTATAATGCCCCATTTGGCATGCACTTCACTAGACACCTGCAACAACTAAAGAGGCCACAAAAGTACATCACAAAGATGATCCTAGGCGTTAAACACTTGTCCTATATGGGCAGACTCAAAAAACTCCATCTATTCTCTGTCTCATTTCGCCTGCTTAGAGGCGATCTCTGCTTGACTTACAAAGCCATGTCTGATCCAGCTCTGTTAGAAATGCTGCATCTAAAGAAATCCCAATCCCTCCACACTACACACTCCAGAGACCTCAACCTCATTACCACAATCAACAGAACAAGCTGGAAGGATAGGTTCATAACCCAGAGACTGCCCATGCTATGGAATAGACGTCCCATACATATCAAGCAGAGCACCTCACTGGTCCTCTTCAAGAGAAATCTTGATGAGTGGATGGGAAATAGAAAATTCACCCCGGGGATCACTCCAGTGGCTATTCTTGACAGATGCACTGGAAACTAAGGTTGGGTGGCATGATGCCAGGGTAATCCTATGGGCTAGGCTTGTAAAGGCTCCAGGGCCATTAGCCTAGTACACACCTATGAACTTATGAACCTATAACAACACCAAACTAACAAACACACTTTTTACTGTGTTTCTGCAGGGGGACAAGCCCCCCTGCACCCCCCCATGTGGGGGGCTCTTCCCCAACATCACCCGTAAATAAATTACACCAACTTCAAGATCACACTGGAGTGGGAAAAAGTTAATTTCCTAACCCCACTGTATTGCGATCACCATAAAGAATGTACACATAATCCCCCGGATTCATGAAGCTCGGCGCAAGGCAGGTGTAAGGCCTGCGCCGGCCGTGCAGCATATAAATGGTGTAGTAGCACCATATGCATATTAATGAAGGTGCACCGCTACCACATCCATGTGCATAGGACACGTGCGTGAGTGCATGGGGCATTACTAAGCTGTAACATACAAAAATGTCCCCCTGCACGTAAGGAGCTGCACGGCTCTCTGTGAATGAACTCAAAAAGCAATTACTAAGCTGCACACGGAGGCGTGTCAATGTCGGCTGGCGATGAGCAACCTAAACTGCTGAATATTATAGCCTGCCTGCAATAGTAATCGCACCTATCAGTATCCGTGGATAATGAAACGTATGCAAAGCATGCAAGACAGTTCCCGGCCACACAAAATGGAGAACCAAACAGAAATGCATGCAACATAATATGAGTTTCCGTCCATGGAACAAATGATATTTAAAATCGTGTGTCCGTAATGTACTGCACTGTCAGAAGTTATACCCAGTGGAAGTGAAGCGCATCATGTCAGCGCGCCGCCAATACACAAGTCTAGCCCCATGGGTATGGTCACCAGCAGTCCCACAGTGGTAGTGATAGTACACAGCTGGGCAGTTGTGGCTATATAACAACCGTAAAGACACCTGACAGTCCAAATTGTATACCAAACACACACAAACATATGTATATTAAAATGTGCTATACACATTAACGTAACCGTGACATACACATAGGATGCCATATGCGGAATCGGGATATCCAAAAGCAGAACCCATGCATGCAAATGCAATATGCAACAACCCCTTTACAGCACTTAACCCGCACCCATGTCTGAATGTCCACCAAATCCAGCTACCAGCCTTGCGCATCCGTACACCTACACATAGCGAGTATTCCCCATATGTAGTAGGAAGTATCGTCCTAGGCAGTGTCAGGATTGCAAATATGTATCCCACATTTGTAAACATCCCATCACAGGTACGTAATTCCAAATGCCCGCGCCTTAATGTTCTGGCAAAATGTGTGTACATCCCGTGTGGGATAAGTAACCTGTTGAAACCTCAGAGTTGTTTACACGCCACGGTGTCCATTACTGTACACATCTGGACAAAACATGTATGTGTAGTCACGGTACTGTTCATTTTCCACACAGACATGCAAAACATACTACGCAGGATGGAACAGCTGTCCACCATGCAGGTCACCCCACTAGGGTTGCCACCTGTTCAGATGGCCAAGGTGGGACATCCCTTGTAGAAATGTGAGAATCTGCAGGATAAAACATACCCCCGGCCAGTGCAAAGGACAGAATTACACGTGTATGCAAAGATAAAAGCTTATTCCATAGCATTTGAATAGCTTATGCAATCCCAAATAATAGTTATGTGTACCAGATACAAAATACCTGTATCATGCAACTAGTAAAGAAAATAAGAAATATATTACTGTCTTAAAATCACAGGACAGTTGCCATGTCTTAGGTGTCATCGCAGGACACAACTGTGCAAAGTGGGACCTCCCCTCGCAAAGAGGAACAAGTGGTTACCCTACTCCCCACTGAATTATGGACAGTATATATTCAACTCAATCACATACCGACACCAACTCCCAACCTATTACAGCAACAAAACCTGGACAAAGCCTAAAAGGATGGGTGGACAAATAGGGACAGATGTAATTACTGCTCTCACAAACTTCGAAAGTTCACTGAATAATAGTATGTACATAAGCATGAAATGTTGTGAAGGATGCGGGGTAGTCCCCAGTATTACAGAGGTCCATACATTTATACTGTAACAAAGCGTCACATATGTTGACTGTACTACTGCATACCTGTAGTTAATTCATAGTTAAGTCATGTGCAAAATAATAACCCTCGTAAGAATGAATACAGGAAGTAGTCAAATGTGAATGGGAACACCACTCACCGTGGATTATGTATTGTAACCACCCTCACCCATATTATGTATTGCCAACATCATAAGCTGCTGACAGATGCCCAAAGACCTGTGTCTGTAAACACAGATAAAATGTTTAAAATGGACAAACCGTGTCCATGTGCTTTGTCTGATATTTGAACACAGTCAGGGCATTTCCGTTCACTAGGCAGACAAGCCTAAACCCAGATCAACACATGAACACCCTGACAATTAAAGATCTGTATGTGTCAGGACTATAAGCTTTTGGGTTCTGAATATCCCTGCAGTGATTAAATATACAGCTTGGGTCCAGAGCAGTAGGGAATAGGGAATGTGTAACATGTAGTACCGCATTTTTCCCAGCAGGAGAATGGATGCCTGTGACGTAAGTGAAGCGGCGAGGCATATGTTAATGTAGCTATGTACTATGGGTATGAATATAAATGAGTCAGAACACCAAACGTATAGTGGTTAAAGCATCCGGCCACCGTGAATGCAGTCCCGGTTCAACCACGACTACAGCACATATAATGTTAAAGTGTAATGAATGCGTCTGTGCTGTACAGACATTTAAATATGTAAAGGTGAACATGCATTTCGCATATGTCCGTTAACCAGATTAGAGATATTTTACTAGTACTGTCACAAGTAATAAAGCACACGTAAGCACAAAGACTTAGTAAACATATGTAACCCACAATAAGGATATGCATGTGCGCCTGCGCGTAACCCACAATAAGGAAATGCAAGTGCGCCTGTGCGTGTGTAATCCGCTCACAGCATAGCAAATGAATGCTGGTTTCTACACGTAATGTCTATATATGGATATATACATTTGTGTATAGATATATATATCCACAGACTTAAACTAAATAAATATATGAAATAAAGAATGTACAGATATATATATATATATATATATATATATATATATATATATATATATATATATACATATATATATATATATATATATATATATATATATATATATATATATATATATATATACACTCAAACACATACAACATCAATTGATATATACCTAACAAACATATAAACAAATGTCCTCGTAGATACAACACATGTACATAAATAGGTTACACCATAGCTAGTATGGATACACATAACAGACATGCAGTTAAGGTAAATACACTGCTGCTTCCAAAACTACTGGCCGGAAAGTATCAGTGTGCCAGATCTGTAAGTTCTACTCTTTAAACATGGATATAGGTGTCCTTTGCAGGACTCCAAAAATAGTGAATTTATAAATGCACAGCCCTGTAATGATTGCCGCAAAGAAGTGTCATCCGCAACTACAATATAGCTGTACATGCAACAGTAGCTTGTGCAAGTGTAATAACACATGGGTTGACAGAATGTAAGACATATGTGCTGACATGCGGAGAGTGGATAGTGCTTAGAAGTGTCGTCATAATTTATTATCGCTCACATTAAATATGTGTTATGACTACTGTGGAGGGGTGTCAGGTCTGGGAATCATGGGTATGCAATAATGGGCCTAGGTGCCTAGGTGTTGGTTGGCACAGATTTTTGAGGTCTGCCCCATGGGAGTGATTAATATACCTATGTGGGTATAGCAGACGCCTCTAACTTCCTAAAATGAAGAACCCATCTACCGGATATCGTGTAAACTATTGGGGGAAGACGTAGGGAGTTATATTAGTGTCGTGTAAGCGATTATCATGGACGTACATGCGCATTTAATAAGATGGTAACCATACCTCTCAATCAGAATAAGACATCTGGACAAAGGCATTTTAAAATAAGTACAAATAGGGAATATCTCAAATATTCCTCTTACAAAGTCAGAATGTGGATAGAATAATGGATCAGTCAATAGTATGAATGTTTCGAGGGTTATTAATTGTAAATAACAAATGTCTGTCATTATTGTCTAACCCCACAGTCCCAAATGACTTCCCACTAAATTACCAGAAAGGCATTGCACAATATTATTAAAAAAGGAACAAAATCAGACATCTAAGTTAAGGACATTTACCCAAAATTTGTACAGTTGAGAGGTATAAAGGTAACCCTGACCTAAATAAATGTACAGAACTAGTGCGATTAGGTGGACAGGTGTGAAGAAAGACGTGATGACAAATGACAAAACATGTATAAGTCAAAAGCATGTACCTCGACAAATCTGGATGAATACTAATGCCCTGTGATAGTCAATGTGGAAGGTTAATAGAAACAACATAAATGTGTCCCTCAGGGTGCTATGCAGTGTCCCCAAGACAGTGTTCAGTCTCCCACACACGCATGTGAGTTCTGCCACTGACGGAAAGCGCAAATACCGGCGAACACATAAGGTAGATGATAGCAGAATATGTTTTGATCAGCACCTGTTGGCGTTTGTGAGGAAAACAACACTCTGGGCGGGTGTGTCCCACAAAAGGAATGTAATGGCATCTGGCCTGTGAATTCTCCATATATTGTGTGTAGTGGTGTAATAAAATGACATATCTTGTATCAGAAACAGGTACATGTTATAGTAAACAGTATCATTGACTATACCACTACAAGACTAATCCGAAGGTATGAAAAGTGCTGAAGTAGTCAGTTCAGTATTGACCGCAGGTATGTGTGGACCTGTCAAATGTCACAGCTGTACATATAGTCCCTATAGGGCTGTCACCTCTACAAATGATGAAAGTGGGAGGTGCTCTGTATAAATGACAGACGTAGCAGGTCAAAACATACCTACAGCCATGCCTACCCCACAAAAAGACATATTAGCACACATCAAAGCTTAGGCCAGGATTCAGGAAGCTTTGGTCGGTGTACGAGTAGAGTAAGAGTAGAGAAAGGCAAGATGTCCGCCGAGCTATTCAGCAATATCCTGTAGGGGCGTGTAACACAGCCCCTCAAACGAACGTTGCACGGACAATGTTAGGATATGCAAATTACCCCATTTGTAGGTGAAAGCTATGCAAATGATGTAAAATATGTGATACATGAAACAGTAAGCTGTCCGTGCAAGAGTAGAGGTATGTGCAGAAATGTACACGGATGTTGACCGAGTAACGTTCTGCAAGTAGCTAAATGGAGCAATGTCATCTGCAAATAAAGGATGGTTTAGTTGAAGAAGCATGCCAATGTCCAAATATAACGCCAGTGGCATGTATTCCCATTGGAAATTAATAAAACTCTAGTTGTCCTCCCCCGATCTCCGAGTACGCGCTGTGCATACAAAACAAGACAAATATGTAAAATATACATACAAATTGTAATGTCAGTTAAAAGTTATTGCGTCATGCAGGGGAATGGCAAGCTGAAGACAACATGGCTACTGAGTAGTGGTTGCTATGTGTGGCAGCACACACTCAGAGATGTAACCAAGCATTAGTAGGCAATCCTATGCAATTGAGGCTGAGGATAGTGAAGCACAATTTGTCATGCCATATGGGCCAAGCCCCTACAGTGTAAGAGTAGGTGAAGGGGACTATCATCGCAGAAGATAGGTGACATCATGAGTGTGTATGTATAAAACACTGTAATCTTATTGGAGCAGTGTGTCACATGTCTGCTGTCAGTGACTCATCAGTGGAAGAGGCGTGTTATGATTTATCCTAGGTAAATTCAGTAAACTGACGGTGTATGCCATGGATATCACTGAAGTTCCTTGTAAACCTGGTGAAGTGTGTTTGCGCCTGTGCAAGCCTGTAAGCCCGAGTAAGCATTTGTGCATGTGTGTCAGCCTGTGTGTGTGACTTGAAGAACGAGTAAGCTACTGTAAGGTTGTTGAAGCCCGTGTAATGTTGTGTAAGCCAGTGTAAGTGTTTGTATGCATGTATAAGCCTGTGTGCGCATGTAGAAGCAGATATGCACTTCACTGTGCTCCTATGCACGGCGCCACTCACTGTGGACACAAACAGTGGAAAGGAAGGTAAACAAATAGCAGTAAGTTAACCAAGGAGAACTGCCACAGCTAGCAGGTGGAAACAATCAGACCGAGTATATTACACAGCCAGTACAGTAGGCCAGCACAGCACAGCACGTACAACTCTACAAACAGTAGTCCACCATGTTATTCTCAGACACACTGCAACACTGTAGTATAGTAAGAGAAGTGCAAACTGTAAAAGCTTAACTGAGACAAGATAATGTTAGGGGCTGCCATTGCTATTATACATCAACATATGCAACATGTGGAGGGTTGTGACAATGTGAATGCCGCTCAGCATCACACAGTGAGTAGACGGAGAGGAGTGTGCAGGCACCGGGTAAACTACCAGGGGCTACATGAGCTGGAGATAGTAGAGCGCTATAGAGTGGACAGAGACCTCCTGCAGAAGATTGTGGATCTGTGCAGGCCATGTCTCACACACAGACCCAACAGAGGGAAACCTATCCCAGTGGAAACCAAGGTATGTGTTGCCCTAAGGATACCAGCAACAGGTACCTTCCAGAGATCAACTGGTGATATGACGTGGATTTTACAAACATCAGCATCCAGGGTACTGCACCAGGTCATGAATGCCATGTCAGCACATGTCAGTGATGATGTATATATCCCCAATTCCTGTAAGGTATTAGGCAGCAATATGTGTTGTTTCCACACAATAGTGGAATACCCTAAGTACTGTGTGCAATACACTGCACGCACATATGCATCAAAGCACCAGCCAGTGAGTGTGGCAGGGCCTACATCATCCACAAGGGCTTTCCCTCCATGAAGTGGCGGTTTGTGTGTGATGGCCAGCCTGTAATAATGAATGTGTGTGCTGGATGCCCTGGAAGCTGCAATGCGTCCGATATGTGGCATCTGACGCAGCTGTACAAAACATTTGGCAATGGGGACAACACTCATGGTCACCTAGTGGGGGATGCCGGATATGCAGTTCAACTGTGGCTGATGACACACATCAGAAATGCACACACATGAACAGAAATGCCATAATGAGGCACACGCACATACAGAAACCTTACTCTAGCATGTGTATGTGTCGCCAAGTCACAGTTCTGGTGCCTGGACACATCTGGTCGAGCATTACCGCACTTGTCAACTACATGTATCAGAACTGTCTGTGGCCTAGGTCATCTGTGACACACACACACGACAGTTTATATACATAGTGTGAGTGACTGTTCATGTATGTGTAATACTGCAGAACAGTTCAAACACAGCAAAGTATGTCAATAATGGACATTCATCATAGTTGTACAACCACCTTGGAGGATATGCATGCAGAACTCTCATTGCATATGTGATACAGTGATGTACTTCACAATACCATTGTAAATGCAAATATCAAATGACAAATGACATAGCACATATCTATATGTACACATTGTTACCCATTATACATATCGTGTAATACCTATGTGTTACTGTTGGTAAAGTATGTGTAGTAAATGTGGATAACTGACTCTGTTTAGCCTTATAGGTGTACAGCATGGGTTGGATAACACGTATCTGTCTGTATGATACCTTTGTGTAGACTAACTGTGTCATGTGCAGAATGCATTCTAGGCCACAGTATGAATTCCCAGATGTGGACAGGAATATCCCTATTGTCTTTGCTTGTAACTAACATGGCTACATGTCAAACAGTAATGGTCCCAGCAATGTGTGGCGGTCAATACCAGTGCGAACTGGTATAGTATAGTACATGTAGGATCCACATGCTACTGTGTATCCTACATGTGTGGGACTGTTGTGAAGATATCATATAACAATTGGTAATTCAGACTGTTGAGGTCGTGTCAACTACCATAATGCAAAACTATGACAGATAGTAACAGTATCACCCACAGCACCGTGTAAAACCATAGCAATCACACATGTGTAGACAAGTACAACAATATGTGTAGTATAATGCATACTGGCCACCAATAGAAAGCATGACGTGTTAACAGTGTGAAATACAGGGCATGCCACCATTCCAATGTGTCCACTATACATGTAGATGCAGAAAGTGCACCCTCACCATGTTCACATATAGATACATGTGAATCTGTACTACACACATCTCACACGTACTGCACACTGTGTAACACATGCTGCCAATACTACACACGTCAGTCAAATGGCACATGGATGGATAATACATCTTCAGAATTAACAGTGCTGTACACTATAATACATTAATGATCATAGCTGGAATTTATCATGCCTGCTTACATACACCTAGAAGGAAATCACACTTTGTGTTAACAACATTGTAACATTATTACAGTGCTATGAAGCCACCCTGTACATCAGCACCATGTTAGTCCGTACCTGCATCAATGTTACACATTACAAGAGGTGGCACAGGTGTCATCATATGCACAGAGTATGTAGTTTCATTTCCAGAGCCTGTCAGTGAACCAGCCAATCAACATGTATGCATTTGTGTGTGTGTGAGGGACAACAGGTTTTGCATGGCCCAATGTTGATGCAATGTGTGTGTGTGTTATGTGTTATCCCTAGCTGTTTGTTTTATGTGTGTCTCTGCATGTACACTGTTTTAGCATGTGGCAGTCATATACTGGAGGTTGTGGGACAGTCACAGACTGTACCTGCCAAGCTGTACAGATCACCATTCCTGGCCATGGACACCCCTCCATGCATTCAACCATAGTCCAGTCCTGCACCTGGTAATGTATACACATACATACATGGGATCTGTATCACAACCTGTGGATAAACGGGTGTCAGTAATGTTAACCTGATTTGCATAGCATTGCCATGTAATACATAGGTATATGAGCCATAGTCATCCTCCAACGTAATAACCACTGCTGACTGCTGCTGAGATGTGCACATGACCGGTTAAAGGTGCTGTACTATCATTGTTTTCAATGTCCCTGGTAATATCCAGCAACAAAATAACTGGTCACTACACAACTATAACCCAGGATCACTACAGCACACAGTATGTGCACTATCACAGAGCCATAGCACATTCAGATACATCCAAGGTGAACATGTACAGACAATGCAGCACATTCAATAGTGCTAATATCCACATACATATTACAAAGATATATATATATATATATATATATATATATATATATATATATATATATATATATATATATATATATAGATACACACACACACACACACACACACACACACACACACACTTGGAAGGGCCGGGAGTTGAACATACACCTACCTACTCTAACACACTACAGCATTACGCATTTACAGAACGCACTACCGAGATTACTGAACACAGCACTCCCAGAGGCATACTTCTAGGTGGGTGACATCATCCTCAAAGGCAAAGACGCCGATAGGGAATGTATGTGTTGTGAGACATCTAAAAGCATTACTGTGTCCCCAGGCAGCTGGAAACACACACACACACACACACACACACACACACACACACTTGGAAGGGCCGGGAGTTGAACATACACCTACCTACTCTAACACACTACAGCATTACGCATCTACAGAACACGCTACCAAGATTACTGAACACAGCACTCCCACAGGCGTACTTCTAGGTGGGTGTCATCATCCGCAAAGGCAAAGACGCCGATAGGGAATGTATGTGTTGTGAGGCATCTAAAAGCATTACTGTGTCCCCAGGCAGCTGGAAACACACACACACACACACACACACTTGGAAGGGCCGGGAGTTGAACATACACCTACCTACTCTAACACACTACAGCATTACGCATTTACAGAATGCGCTACCGAGATTACTGAGCACAGCACTCCGAGAGGCATACTTCTAGGTGGGTGACATCATCCGCAAAGGCAAAGATGCTGATAGGGAATGTATGTGTTGTGAGGCATCTAAAAGCATTACTGTGTCCCCAGGCAGCTGGAAACACACACACACACACACACAAACACTTGGAAGGGCCGGGAGTTGAACATACACCTACCTACTCTAACACACTACAGCATTACGCATTTACAGAATGCGCTACCGAGATTACTGAACACAGCACTCCCAGAGGCATACTTCTAGGTGGGTGACATCATCCGCAAAGGCAAAGACGCCGATAGGGAATGTATGTGTTGTGAGGCATCTAAAAGCATTACTGTGTCCCCAGGCAGCTGGAAACACACACACACACACACACACACACACACACACACACACACACACTTGGAAGGGTTGGGAGTTGAACATACACCTACCTACTCTAACACACTACAGCATTACGCATTTACAGAAAGCGCTACCGAGATTACTGAACACAGCACTCCCAGAGGCATACTTCTAGGTGGGTGACATCATCCGCAAAGGCAAAGATGCCGATAGGGAATGTTTAGAGAGTGAGCGGTCTGAAAGCATATTACCGTCCCAAGTTAGACGTACACAAACACACCAGTGCTGTCATCGGGCCAACTAAATATCTACGGAGCACAACAACACTAAATAGATACGGGATGCGCCACAGACAGTACACCCTTTGAGAGAGCAACAAGTGTGTTTCAATGTAGGCATCCATCGTGACATTGAAATTAGACATCTGGTGCCTGGATGACCACCATGGCTATACAGGATGTCAATGGCCATGCCCACATGCTTAGTATCACACATCTGTTTGGAATGTACTGTGTGTCCATCTACACAATGGCGTACTGGGCATGCTCACACACTTAGCTGTTGCAAAGGGCCAACTTGCATGCACACGGAGTCTAATCACGGAAGGGCGCAGTGTGGAATGTACTGTGTGTCCATCTACACAACGGCATACTGGGCATGCTCACACAGCAGTTGCAAAGGGCAATCTTGCATGCAGATGGAGTGTACACACAGAAGGGCACAGTAAGGTATAACTGCCCTCATGCACAGGGTGGTCACACATGCAGTGACCTGTACACACACAGCTGCCATCACAGCTGTCACAGGTGCAGGTCACACACGTACACACTGCAGTGTACACTGTAGCTGTCAAGTCAGCACCATGTCGTTGGTACAGCACTACACAGCCTTACGGTCCCGCAACACCATGTGACACATGACCACTGGGCTGTACAGCAGTGTACACCAGCTGTGCAGAGTACACAAGTACCAATGGGGATCCAACAGGTGTTATGCATTGCAATGATACCAGTATACATGAACAGGTCGGCTCAAGACATACCATGGCCCTTACACAGCTGTGACACCTGACTGTTGCTGTACACCAATGAACACACGTCTGGGTATGTCATACATGTGATTGTGTGGATGTGTGCATGGACTGCACACACAACACATACATACATGGCCTTTGATGTACCTCGTGCATAACACTGTCCTAATCAATGCTACACACGCAAATTGAAGGTGGGCCCATGTCTGTTGAATGCTCACACTACAGGGGGTAGCAGTGTTGACCGGGCCACATACCCTTGTACTGGTCGCCTGTGACACCCGTGATATCATACCGCAGTCCATGTGTTATGTATGTCAACACACATGTCCAACAATAGCAATGCATACAAACATGGCAACAGGAGACACATGTGACATCTGTACTGTGCATGCAGCAAACATGCATGTGCAGTGGCCGATGTCCGTAACATAGTTGCACCTACCTATGACATGCAGACGCAATGCAGACCCAACATTGACATCTGTATACGGTGACATACAAACAGTACGTATGGAGGGATGTGTGTACATAACATGGTGAACCACCTGTCTAGATGTATGTGTGCAGGGTGTGGCTCACAGTTGTGTCACACACCATCCTATCATGCCATGTGCTAACTGTACGCTATGTCGCTGTTACGTGACGGTGCAGACATAATGCATACACAGCGGTCAGGTGTTAACAACTATATGTCATATGGCACCTGTAACACCTACAACTTCCCGTGTGTGTATATAGCAGCACATTTACCAGATATAGCGTTGGTACACATAATGCAATCAATACCACTGCATGTCCATCAAACGTGTCATCATATGGCAGGTGTATCATTCCCAGCACTGCCATGTGTGTCCGAATGTGTGACCAGGGATGCTACATATTGCGGGGAATATGTCCCAGTTGCTACACATTCCTGTACACCATTGTAGAGATCTGTGCATACGTCAGTGTGGGAAGCATGACGTTCGCTGGTGAGGTGCATCACACACATCGGCTGTCCGTATACACTTGTGTGGTCACCACAGTGTGTGTGTGTCTGTATGTATGTCTGGTGCTTGGTGTGAGTGTGTATGCTAATATACGGTGGGAAATTATCACTGGTCCCACGTGTTGACTAACCCGTAATGGTGATGCATTGCACAACCCTGTTGATGCCATAGTCCCAGCCATACTGGCTACCTGTGCATGTCCCTTCTCTGTGACACGTCGTGTGGGTGCATAGTACTGTGAGGGTGAAGACCACACAGGCAAGGGTCCCCAGCTGCACACTATGGGGTGTGCGTTATAGTGGTGTACATCCCATGAATGCGGCCATGTTCACATACTGTTACAGGGTCCTACTGCTGCACAGTGTGGCCTCCAGCTACCAAGTGACACCTCACATCATCATTGGCCAGGCCGCTGTGTACAACCCCTGCACCATGTCACCATACCTGTAATGTGTCCTGTTATGTATGTCACGTCTCTGTCCAGTGTAGCCTGTGGCACCGACCACATGCGTCAGGTGCAGTATATGTGCGGACGTCTGTGTCATGTTTGTGTGTCCAACAGTCAGGATGAGGGTACATGTAGCATGCTGATATTGCCAGACGTGCCTGTGTGTACTCCACAGTTACACGTGGGAGACTGCAAACACTGCTACCTGTAGGCACATGCAAGTACACCATAGGAGGGAACCAGGGTATCACAACCAACATGGTGCTACAGATGTAACCGAGACACATACCGTGAACACATCATAATGCATGCTGCACCTGCACTACATGGTGTGACTGGTGCATGTCGACAGTACACAACCTATGTCACATACACAACTCAGTATTCACACACAACCACTGCAACATACACATCCCTCACTATGCATACACAGGTATTACATACACCTCTCACTATGCGGTTCACCCTGTGCATCAGAATATTTGTGCATAACCCTGCACCGATGGTGTGGATGACAGGGATGCGGCACAGGCTTCATAATATGCACAGGGTGATATGTTTGCCAGGGGAATAGGCTGCACCAGTGGATAACATCATGTGTGTGTGTAAGGGCCAGTGAGTTGACTGGACATGTCTGTGCAGAATGCATGTGGATGTTGTGGAGCCCTACAGTTGTGCTTGCTGTGTGCGTGTATGTGTGTACACAGTTCTGCCATTTGTGATGCCTACAGTGCAGGTTGTACAGCTCAATGTGTCCGTCCACGGCCACGTGACCTGTGCCTGCCTGGGGTTGCACGGGCACTACCAGGTGGAGGTACAGAGTGGCTACTGTCCGACGACACATGTCCACTGGAACTGTGTCCCCGCTGAGACCGTCCAGGGCCACGTCCACATGGTCTGCTGTGTCCTGGTGTTGACAGCACAGCAGCAGCTGCACTGCTACTGCTACCGGCACTATGGGAGCGGGCATATGAGGTGGCACGCTCATGTTGACCTACACTAGGTGGTGTTGCTGGCCTATGTCCACGTGGCCTACGCCTCACTCCTACCAGGTGTTCCAGCACAGACAGATCCCGCTCGCGGATTGCCATGCCTCGGTCAAGGATTCTGATGATTTCACCTAGTCGCCTATCCAGAACATTAGCAATCTGCTGTTGAGCATTTGCCAATGCCTGGATGTTGTCATTTAGGGTATGGATAGCAGCCTTCTGCAGCCTCTGCCCTTCTCTGTTCTGCTGTTCAGCACGTGCCTGTGCTGCCATTACAGTCTGGAACATGCATCTGGTGATACCAGCTGCTGCGCTCTGTCCTGCAGGTGCATGTCTGCCAGAGGTCCTCCTATGAGCAGCACCGGCCACATGCCTGTGTGGCACATCTGCAGTCATTACACTGACACCATGGTGTGTAGACACACCTTCTGTAGCCACCACACATTCCTGTTCCACGCCAACAGACGCTGACTGTCCTTCCTCTATGGCCACCGGTGATGCGGTATGTGTTGGCAGCAGAACTGTGTGCAGGGAAGAGGGGGACAGAGCTGGGATGGTAACCATTGGCACAGATTCAACCTCTGACAACCCTGCCTGTACCTCATGCATATGTTCATCACCGCTAGTATCTGTGGGGGCACTAACATCAGATGGACCGCAGGAGGGTAACGCACCTATATCACCTGTGAATGCAAAGAAATACTGTAAAGTACAAAAGACACAGACACACACACACACAGACACACACAGACACACCCACAGACACACACACGGACACACACGGACACACTTGACACACACACACACACACACACACACACACACACACACACATGCACAGACACACACAGGCACACCATGCATGTGATTTGTCAGATGGCATGCAGCATGCCTGCGATACAGCAGAGGGCATGCAGCTCAGACATTAATAGTGTTAGTAAGCATACCTCCCTGGGGTGCACACTACAGCAAGCAGGTGTCATATCAGTAGCCATGCAGTTCACACAATCATGGTAGTATGCATGCATCCCCGTGATACACCATGTGGCCCAGAACAGGATAACAGTACACATGGCTGACATGACCTTGACATGTAATCTGCTGACATGTGCATTAACATGCATACATGTCTGACACAATGGTGTCCTGACACATGTACAGCATCATAATGGGCTTCACATTGCAGTGCTGTGTGTATGCCCTACAGATAGAATGCATGTTTAGCAAATATGCATGAGCACGGGAGGGTAGTGTGAGCTGTCTACATTGCTATACAGTGTGAAGTACAGACACTGTGCCATTGCATGGCAACATGAGGCATGTATGTTGCTGTAGAATGCATAATATGTACACATTGCATAGCCATAGCTGTAACACAGTCGTGATGTTCAACAGATCGTATATGGTAGACTTCAGTGACACCTCCAGTAGCTGTGCACAGGCTTTTAGGTTGTCCAGTGTACCACATCAACTGTATAATCGGTCAACTAAGGCTATAATTGGACCATGTGTGGACAATGTGCAACAGGGTGTATACACATCCCAAGTACTGTGTGGCTACATGTCTCTGGCCATCCCCCATGGCCATGTGTGCACATGTGTTGGCCGATTGTGTGTGATGGGCATCTTCTCCACATGTCTGTGTGGTCCCATATGACATACACCCATACATGTCACATATGTCACATTCCACAGGTCTATGCAGACAACGGGTTGTATGTTTGGTATGTGGGGTATAGGTCATGTGATAGTGTGACAATATTGCAGACAGAACACTACATGTCTGGGACATGTCAGGTGGCACATCACAATGTGTGCACCCAATGCAAGGGCATATGACACAATGGTGACACTTGTGGGCTGCCCATATCACAGCTCACTGTGTGGTACTCTGTGCGTACCACACATGTTGTTCCAATGCATACTACATATGCCTCCATTGTAGAACACCTCCACCGTTGTATGCACAGCTGACCACACATGTCGCAATGACAAGTACTGTGGTTTCAAGTCTGTGTATCATTACGTTTGAATATATTGCACATGGGTGGCGTGTGTGAATGCTTGGTGGCACGACCAGCAAATCGTGACTGGAACAAACATCAGGTGTGCAAGTGTTAACTGGCCACATGGCAAATAGATCTACACTGTAACATGCCTTATACTGATGACAGTCTCACCTGCAACGGACCAATGTCTGTGCGGCACGCCAGAGGTACCTGTATAGGGGTGACACACCAGTATGAACATTATCCATGACTGTATGACAGCCACAGGTTGCACTGTGCATGTGCACACATTCACCTGTGTAATAGCATATAGTATGCACATGTGTGCATACACAACATAGCATACTGTAGTATGCAGCATGTGTGTCCACATACCTGGCATATGTTGTTACTTTACATTATGTACAGTGACACATGCAACTACATGGGATATAATAGCCATATGTTCATTACTGACTTACCAGGCAACTCCAGGCTCATTGGTTGGGAGACACCCACCTCCACGATGGCAGCTAGTATTTCTGGATGCTGTTCCCTGGGTGTCCCCAGACTGGCCAGTAGCTCCTCGGTGTGTGTGAGTGGGGGCTGGGTTGGTGGCCCATCACCTGTTCCACCTTGTTCCCTGGCGATTGCAGTGGCACGCTGTTTTGCATGTCTTATCAGGTCCATGCAGTGTCTGCGCACCTGCTGGTAGGTGCGGTTATGGCCACCCACATCGTTCACCCTCCTGCGTAGATCCTGCCACAGGTCATCCCGCTGCTGGGCATGCTGTGGCACATGGCTGAACAACAAGTCATAGTTGTCATGGAGCTGTGGGATGAGGACATCATCCTCCTGGCGGGTGTATGCTGGGAGGCGTGTACGGGGCATTATCTGTAAAACGTAATGATGGTGACAGGTCACAGTTTCAGAGATGTACAGAGATACTGCTGCACATACATTTCTATGACATCTACTGCATCTGCACAGTTATCTTTGCAAAGCACATGACACTGACATGACTGACGTGCTTGTGTCACACGTCACACCCATTATGCATTGGATATCATCACCATATATGTGTGTCACCTCATTACAGTGTTCATACTCCATGTAAATGCTGTCTTGCTGTGGGCATGTCTATTTGCCTGCACTTGTGTTCTTACCTATCTGCACATGCCTCGATGTGTCCATGGTACTACTGTTGACCTGGATGCTGTGTGTATGTCACATATCAACACAGACATAGCAGGAATGGATGTGAGCAGTGACAATGCACACATACGCATGGACACCTGTACATGCATGTGTTTTGCCATATACATCTACACAGCACTGTACAACTGTTCAACATCCTGACACGGATCGCCTGTATTACACATGTGATAGACATGGGACAATGGATAGTCAGATGACATTCGCAGGGATGGTCATCAACCATAGCATGTGCGGGCACGGTTTCCACGCTGTTATAGACGGCCATTGTGCCACCGCAAGCTGCATCAGTGCCACATTACTGATCCAGTCAGTTGATAGTACATCTACTATGCGGCCATCACACCATGTATGACTGGAATGACATCTGCAGCTTTGATGGACAGGGTTGCATGGTATGGTGGGAGTATGTCACATATATGGCACAGGGATCTGTCCAGCCTGTGGCGATCCTAGTATTAGGACGGTGGCTGTCCATGACATATGTCATATAGATCGGGATATGGACATGTAGCATGTCCATCATCATGCTGTAGCAAATGTCCTTCTGCAAGGTAGACGGCATGCTGCATAGTGGAGGTGTGGATTGTGAAGGCTGGTATCGCACATCGATGCATAGCCATTACCCCTTACAGGTGGTATGTGATCCAGTATTGGTCACCACAGTGCTGTATATGCCTGGCCAGTGATCTCCGTGCTCATGGATGGCACCCTGACATGACATGGGTACCTCAGATGACTACCTAAGAGGCCTGGAGACGTCACCATGTCGGGAGGTGCACTGCACAGCACCATCCCTTACACAGTGTCCATAATGTTGACCACAGCCTAGGTAGTAGTTTATGGGTACAGGGATGTTCACCTAGCGGTGAGACTGCTGGTATCATCCATCAGACTGTGCACATATGTCACACACCTCACACACACAGCCCATTCTGTATGTTGTTCACAACACTGACACAGCTACACTGATAGGTCATGGCCATTCACAGCCTTACATACACAGATGCCTAACATTTGTCTGTATGGTATGGGCTACAATGAGGGTGGGGTACAACACATTAACCCTGTTCTACTGTATCTGGCACTGATGTGCTGTGCACATGTCACTGTTGCACCTTTTGTAGTTGTGAGTCTGTCAACAGGCCACTGGTGGAACACTCCTGTGACATGCAAAGGTATTTGTAATCAAATATCCGTGCTAGCTTGTACATCTGTACTGCTAACATCTACAGTGCTAATGGTTCATGGACATGCACACCATACTCAGCAGGGTTATAGTGCGGTGCCACCCTAAATGACTGTCATCACCACTTGTGGGTTGATATTATCCAACATCCTATCTGTATTGTATGGTCATGCTAGGCACTTTTTCAGAACATGCGAGCATGTCATGAGCTACTGATTACTATAGCGCCCATTCCACACCATTTCCCACAGGTACACTGGCTGTCCTACACTTCCCAGCTTGCTTAAGGTACGACAGCTGTTGTACACACGTAACGCACATATCCTGTGGTACATGGTTGTATATACAGGCATGCCCAACTTTCACGTACCAGTGCTACTGCCTGTCTATATGAGGGATATGTCGTACATGTGGCAATAGAGCAATTGTCTCATGTACACATTCAATGCTCACCTCCCAACATACGGCACTACAGCCTGTGGGGGATGCACGTCTGCAGCTGTGCTGGGCCCATAGCTCTCAGGTGTACCTCATTACGGGGAACGTACCTCATTTGGGGTTCTAAAAGGTGCATGTTCCTCAAGGTTCCACATTGGAAGGGTCTGTCACACATTCATTGTTGTACATAGTTTACCTGCTAGCCATGGCTAGATAGATGAGAATCATATTAACTCATTGGAATATCTGTTTTATACGTAAGACCAGCCTATTTTAGCCATCATATGCCCTTCCTAGTTGACGCTGTTAGTAAGCCAGTTGTAAGTGTTCCACGTTTCGCCCATGTGTCACACGATATGAGGGCTAATGTTCCTCATTTTGGGGACAGGAGGCTGACAGCTATGGCTGGGGGTAATGCTGTTGCCAACCCTGACTGCACCTGACAGTCATTTGGGGATGTGTAACATTCGCAACACACCCCACCCATCACATAGTCTCACATAATCTACACCACTGGCCACACCTACGAGGACAACCTGTGCAGTACGTCTCCATACTCACTGTAGGCACCAGAGGTAGCCCCCATCATGGAAGACAGCATCACCAGCTTATAGTCCACAGACTCATGTGTGCCCACCACATACAGCCAATAGTGTGTTATAACATTCACAACACACCAGTCATAGCTGACTCTGTAGGGTGTCACACTGCAGTTCCACACAGCAGGCTACACAAGGCGTTAGTCGCTTACATCTTGCTGTCGGGTAACTGCTTCTGCAACATAACCTATGCACCCATGCCACACCTCACCAGGTATGATATGTCTGTCATTCGCCATGTTAGTGTGACTGCCCTGTGATGCCACTTCACAGACTACATGTGCAGGGACATGCAATAGCTCACCAGTCTTATAGCCCTGAGGGTATGGGCCTAGCCCTGGGGAGCATTTTGCATTCGTCCGGACACGATACCGCTGTACAATGACCGACTGTGTCACTTCAACAGTTGCCTATGCTCCTATTGTCATTCCACAGGCATGTGGTATCTGTCCGCTATGACTGTCCTGGTCAAACACAATGCTGAGGCACAGATGACTTGCACCTGTCGGCCCTGGGAGTACAGCTCACATGTAAGGCTGTTGCTGCCTTCTACACTGCCTGCCCTGCACAGTTTCCAATAACTGTCACCGGCAGGGTGGTAACTGGCATGCGCGACATGGGGTCATGTGATACATTGCTTTCATCTTCCCCTGTGACGCACGCAGGAAAGGCACACCTTATAATGCACCACTCCAACATCTCTACAGTGACTGGGACCTGCCTCTAGGCTCTGCAGAGCACACCTGCAATGACAGGTTATAGACGGACCATACCTATCAGGCACATACCTGGACAGGCACACCCACAGCTGAGGGGTTCCCATATCCCACTATGTTTTGCACACATCCTGGCAAGTTGCTTAGCACAATGCATCAGAGGTGCTCCACGTGCAACTAACTGTGTCCGGGACCGCTATACACATTGTAACAAGCAACAGAGTCATCATACCCCACGGGTAACATACCTTCTATGGTGGTATAGTGGACAGTGGGCCTCAGCTTCTACTGATGTGTGACTGACACTACCCCACACTTCACTGGGATAGCCACTCATGTACCGACACATACATGAGTCATACCCTCCGCTCTGCTGGATCAACACATACACACCACCTCCAAGACCTACATTACCCTTGGCATGAACACTACCACCATGTGACTGGTGTTACACACCTGGGGTTATCCCCTCATTGGTGGATTCTGAACATATGCTAATCTACCTTTTTAACCACATCCCAGCAACACACCCATCACAGCGTACACAGTACATGTGTACTACAACACCTACTACAGACGTCTGCTGACAGCGGTTGTTAACATCATGACACCCGTGCAGATGGACAATGCACATACAAATGCTGACACATACCCCAGTGCACTTAATTAGCATGTACACAACTGCATGGATCATGCTATTCCACACAGAGCCATGATGGTACACACCAGATAACAGACGCCACTCTGGTGGTCATGTTCCACGGACATATGATGTACAACAACAGGTGTAGGCTGTTGCACAGTGGTGTACATTCCCATGTGTGGGGTGGCTCACTGGCCAGCCGTGGTGGGGCCACAGGGTCCCTCATCACATACTCCAAGACTAGCTACGTAAACATGACTGCCACACATTCCGGGGTGTACCACCAGGCATTATGGTGGTATGTCAGTTTTCGATGGCAACACCCACATCTGCTGTCACATACAACAGTCACTCAGGAACATTGCAGACCCAGGTATTGTTGGCAACATGCTGGAGGATGGATTCAATGCTGACAGTACACCCTCTCACTCACTACAGGGCCGCAATCCATACATGAACATTGTGGTGTCCCTGTGGTCACACCTACACAGTACTGACCTACACTCTATATGTCCTGGGACACTGGCCCCATGTCACCTTCCAACATCCCAGGCTGTGATGTCCGCCAACCTCTGAATTACATGTCTCCCCACTAGGCCACCATATTCAGTAATAGCCTTGTTTCAGACATTGTAGACCCTGAATGGCACACAACAGCATTTATCACACTACACAAAGGTGGCACCACATTGCACGAGTGGGACTATAGTCCTACACACCTGACTGGACTGTTCTGCATGGCTATGGGGCACATCATCAAGGACGTCATTCTCAGAGACATTGTTGGTCTCCCGTCCTCTGCTGCCACCCAGGTTCTGCTTGTTAAGGCCAGAGCATGGCCCCTACACATGGTGGACTCCTTTCATACAGTTACCAGGGCAGTTGCTGATGGTACGGGAGTCCACACATCCTACATTGTCCTCTCATTGCCTTTCAGCACCATTCCCCATTCTGGTATTGACAACATACACATCCACCTGCACATCGTACCCTGTGTCTCAGGATGTTATGCTATGTGGCTCATAGACAGGACACACAGTGAGGCCAGCATACCATAGTACCTACTACGTGTCAGGTACTTTGGCATACCACGGTCCTCAGTCATAGGGCCCCTCATGTTCAGTATATGCTTCCTTCAGAACAGGCTGGCACAGGGGACTTTCCCTTTCTAGCATTAGAACCCCTACATACCAAGCGCCATGATTGCTCCACCAACTGATACTGACTCCAACCATATGGGTGTCGCTGTGACAGATATATAATATGACTATCATGGCATCAAGCTGCATGACACACGGTGCATGCACATCACCTTTGCATTACACCATTCACCCACTGACTATCACATGGATGGTAGTCCCCTACATACATATCACATTGTACATGTTTGCAGTACACACATATGTCGCACCCACTCCTGTGGTTACTGTATTGCCACTGTGGCATGGATATCCTCCTACGTGGCTACACCTATCTGTACTGCGTGTGTAACTGGTACATAGGCACTCATTGTACCTCTGAACTCAAGATATCTACACACATTCAAGGGTACACCACCCCATTTAGGGTGTACCTTACACAACAGCTACAGCTTTACATGTCACAACATTAATACGCCATGACGTTTACTGAGCTCCGACAGTTTAAATATGCGGCTGCACTACGGACACCAAATCTGTACACATTTGCATACTACATACTCAGGAGTGACCTCTGCTGATCAGACAGGGCCCATGTGCACAACATTATTGATGGATATACTCCTCATACGCAACATAAGCAGAGGCCACTGTGAGCAACATGCTCATGGATATGTGCACACATGCCACAATGAGTGGGATGTGCTTCTGGGTTACATTCACAAACCGGACACTCACCATGCTGTGGAACATAAGTCCTATGTACATCACGCAGGGACACTCCGTAGCACTGTTCATGTGATACCTCCCTTGGTGGTTGGGAGACACATGTAGGCCTGGGATCACTGCAGTGGCTGTACTGTGCAGTGGTGCAGGTGACACCTGGCTCTGCTCTTCACAGGACACTACCCTGGAGAGGTGCCACTAGTGTGAACACTGTAGTTGTGCTTACACATGGACTTGACAGACTGCATAGTACCCCACTATGCACCCGTGCAGCTATTACATGTCCTTTGTGCATGGTTACTTGGTAGCCCTTCCATTTAGATTAGCTATCATGCTATTACTATGTCCCATACCTACAGGCCATATGTATCCTGTTATTGTACATACCAATAGACGATACCTGTGGTATGCATGATATGCCTGTTATGCTGTGTAGAATATCTGTCATATCTACCTATAATACTATACATTACACATATTTCATATAGTATCCCATAATGCAAAGCATACTTGCTCAGCGGGACCAACTTACATATGTCATTAACGTTATATGCCCATACACATGCGAGCTGTGACAGTATCTCAACATATACTATCCCCTGCTATGCCACGTCCTTGTTGAACATACCCTACCACTGACGGCGGATTGTATGGCATTGTTCTGTTTAATGGCCTCATGTAGCATCCCTTGTGGTGTCTGTGCTGTGTACCTTGTGTCCCACTGCTGGACGCACAGATTCTACAAGCGTTAGTATGCTCAGCAAGACATCACTACATAAATACCTTTCCCCACTTTATGTATTGCGGACACGTTTAATTAATGCAAACCAGGCTATACATACAGTAAAACTAATTAATACAGATCATGCTATACATAACCTTACATATCGGGCGTTCTACATACCTTGTTGTCATTACGGCATTTCATTTCTATCTCTCTCACAGTGTTTCAACTGTTATTCGGTATGAGCATATGGTCTGATTGTCTGGCAAGTCATCCTTATATACGTCGATACCTGAAACATGTGGATTCTTCCCGCCAATTGGTGTTCCTGAGTGACTAATTACTTGCATATCAGCTGTGCAGCTACTCCATTCACCAATTACGAGGCAACAGTGGGGTATAATTGGATTCTCCACTTGGGCATTGCCTATTTGCCCTACCTTCGGGGAGACGGTCTGTATTGTGTTTTGTTATGAGTAACTGCAACTGCTATGCATGGAGACAAGTATAGTTTGGATTCATGTCCCCCGTGGATTGTGTGTGACAGGTAGAGTATTTGGTTCAACATGTGGGTGTACCTGTCATCCCGACATCTGATAATGGAGTATTGCAATCAAAACCTGTAACATGGCTGTTTGTTCCATTATACAACGCCTGCAATTTTGCATGTCGCCTTTAATTGTGTCTCTCACACGGTATGTTGAGGGTTCTGCAGATGTAATTGATTGACTGGATGTTTGTGCTGCTATTACAGTTTGTATTGCTTTAGTTTCTAGTGTGGGGGATGTGGGTGGTTGTACGTAACATGTACGATTTGTGGGCCTTGCATTTCTACATAATCCATATATATGTGTGTGGGCTCTGTCCCTAATTAGAGAGCTAACAGTTAGTAGACTTATGTTACAGGGTTGTACGTTGGGCCGTTGTTAATTGGTTTCTATATCGTCTGCAGGTGAGCTTGCTACTTGTATACCTCTGTAATTGCAGCGGTATATCAGGGAATATGTGTAGGTGACAGCTATCCCTTGTATTTCTGTCCCAGATATTTGCAGTCATTGTGGTTGTGTTGTTAAAAGATCCTGTTTGCCATGGGTTGCCACCTTATCATATGGTCATTGTTGGACACTTGTGGGACACAAAGCGGTGTTTACAGGCCAACATGTAGCCACGGTCAGTACACTGGTAGCACATACTTTTATCCTCACTACATACCTATTGTTGTGTGACTTAGGATACTTATCATATTGCATGTAACATTTAAGTTTCTTACATACAGGCATAACTATTAAATACGACTGTTACATTATATATGGGACATATTTATGTCCTACCATCTCGGACATTTGCCCTTTGTACTGTTTTATGTCAGGACTCACCTGCCCAGGGTGGGGATGTCCCTCCTACTGTGGTACAGGTAGTAACCGTATGCCTACGGCTAGCTAAACCCACACCTACCATACTGATCTGCCTCTGACTTGGCACCAACATACACATGTTGCGGACACACACACACATTACAGTCACACAGAAATGCACACGGCACCCTCAACGCACACTTACACAGACTACGGCACTCACAGACACAGTTGAACACAGTACCTACGTGGACCGCGACACCGTCAGCGGTGACTAACCGTCCCTTCATATCATCATACTATTACTCGTGGATGTACTGTTCCGGTACTGTGTTCTATCGGTCTTTCAGCATCGTGGTTACACATGTCGGTATCTTACACATTCCATGGTTGGCGGTATCCTATTTATTTGTATCTCCAAGATGTTATGAATGTCATTGAAATATCTATCATATTTGCAGATATCGCTGAATCCATCTATATCACCATATATCCCTCTATTGCCCTTTCTATCTGTATTATATATATGCATATGTGTACATATATATATATATATATATATATATATATATATCTATATATATATATATATATATATATATATATATATATATATCTATCTATATATATATATATATATATATATATATATATATAGATATATCTGGCGGGGAACGTGACAGGCACACAGCACCACCATATGCTGTAAGACTCATGTACTGTTCAGGTGTTGGCATTCCGTGTTCCACTGGCTGTTGTGTTTACAATGTTTGAGGGCTGCCTATGTAGGAGTCACACATTGGGCCACCTATACATTACAATTTACAGGTGGTCATGTTTGTGTGCCATCCATTTTACTGTGTGTGCAGGTGGAGAGGTGTTAGTCCGTAGGGGCCTACATGGTCAGAGTATGTGCTATACGTTCCCTCTTTGCCAAGGCGTAGGCATATTGAGCACGCCTCCATCTGCCTACTGGGGCTGGCACAGTGTGCTCACGGTCTGATTCCCTCTGTGCCTGTACTGGCCTTGGCAATTGCGGTGGGCTATGAGGGCCTTCACCATTTTGTCCCTGCTGCAGCTGCTTCCGCAGCATCATATTATGTAGCATGGCACATACTATGATGATGTGGGCACACGTGCCTGGAGAGTACTGCAAGGCTCCACCAGATGTATCCAAGCACCGGAACCGTGATTTCAGCATCCCGAACACACGCTCTATGATGATTCTGGTCTGTGCGTGTGCCTCATTATGGCATTCTTGCATGGGTGTGTGTGCATTTCTGATGGGAGTCATCATCCATGGCTCCAGTGCATAGCCAGCATCCCCCACGAGATGGCCATGTGAGATGTACCCCCTGACAAATACCTGATACAGCTGTGAGGCATGCCAGATATGGGAGTCATGGTAGCTTCCAGGGCTGCCAGCACACACATCCATGATAATGCCCTGGGCATTGCACACGACCTGGCAGTTGATGGAGTGGAATCCCTTGTGGTTTATGCAGCGCATACCCTGCTCACCGGGTGGTGACTTGATTTGTATGTGTGTGCAGTCTATCACACCCGGTACCTCCGGGTATTGTGCCACACAGTGGAAGTGACACATATTGCTGGACAACTCCTCCTGAGTTCTGGGGAAGTATATCTGCTCTTTGGCATGTGGTAACATGGCATCCAGGAACTGGTGTAGTACCCTGGATGCTGATGCCTGTGAGATACCCATTATATCTCCAGTTGGCCTTTGAAAGGTACCTGTGGCCAGTATTCACAGGCTTACACATACCTTCGTGTCCACTGGTATGGGTTCCCCTCTGTTGTTTCTGGTTCTCAGGCGTGGCCGGCACAGCTCCACTATTTGCTGTAAGATGTCCCTGTCCACCCTGTAATGCTCTACTATCTCCTGGTCATGTAGCCCCTGGTAGGTTATGCTTGGTCTGAACACTCTCCTTCTCCTCCGAGGCCTGCGGTGGTTGTCAGCATCATCCTCCACAACACCGTCAGTCTCTGACACATGCTGATGAATCACAGCTATGGCAGCTCCCAACATGTACATTTTAAAAGTTCCCCGTGTGTTTACACCTATGGTGCGGTGTTTGGGAATACACAGGTGTGTGTTGGGTGCTTTCACACTTTATACTATTGTGCTGTGAACACCGATGATGTCATAGGGTGTGTATGTACATTCATAGCTACAGGTTATGTTATGTGTTTTACTTCCGGAACTACTATTATGGTGCCTTTGGTGTTGAATTACATTTGCCTGCCGTGGATTACCTCTTGACCTTCCCTTTACATTTCTGCGCGTTGCACCTACCATTTTCTGGCGTGCATCCTGCAGCCTACTTTCATTTGTACTTTCCTGGACCTGGCGTATCTTGCGTTATGTGTGCTACTGCCAGTCTGCTGTCGGTTTGCTTTGCTCTGCTGTGTCAGGTCTCCTATCTTTGCAATCCATTACCTGCCCTCCTTTCTTTGCATTCACATGCCTCCCCTATCGTGTTTTGCAGGTTTCTGCAAGCGGACTTGTCAGCTGCCGTCGATTGGCCTTCGTGGGTTGATTGGTGTTGATTGCTCATTAGTACTCCAATTACCCTACTTCCGCATTTCCTTCTTTTCTTCCCCTGACCTTCCTGTTTCTGCTATTGTTTGCGGCGCGTGCGTCCGATTACTGGGTTTCGAGCACGTTTTTATCCTCGTACACATGCGCTTTTGGCCACCATGTGTGCTCTCAGCTAAACAATTCCTCCCCACCCCTATCCTGCAACTTTGCTTAGCAACGGACAGGCCAGATTTGCAATGCTCCAATGTGCTTAGTGCTACGGTGGCACACCCATCTGCTGATGTCATGTATCTCCTCTGAGCCACTCCTCGGTGTTATACCGCTGTGCCGTATGGTGCAACCTTCCTCCGGCGGGACATTTGCCATTCAGTATTATATGCCTCATTTGCATGGCATTGACTACTAATTCATAGTTACCGTGCAGAACACTATCGCAAGCCCTTAGCAACCCTTGCACCTTGGTTGTGGTGTTCCATGCCTATCATTGTGTGTTATGCTGTAAACCTGATTTCTATTACGTTGCGATTTTATGACATTTTTATATTATTTCTTTATGTTACAGCTTCCGCACACATGCCCTGCGGTTCTGCTGTGCGTTACTGTGGACATGACATTAAATGTTGTTATTTACGTGTTGTGCATCTTTTCTTATGCCATTGGCTGTGTATTTCACCATTGGCATATGTTAACGCTGATACCTGGGTCTGGGCCTCTTCCATAGCTCCGATGTTCTGTTTGAGAAAATGTAAAGCGTGTTTGTTGGTTTACATTTCCGTATTACGCTTACGCCTGCACCACTTCATGAATCGCTATATGCCTTCATTTGCATGGTGCAACACTGCACATGGGGTGATTTGCATACCTACGCCGGGGGCTGCGCAGATCTGGCGTTCGCCGGTAGTGCACGTGGAATTGGATCGTACCTGAATCGCTCGGTGGCCATATTTGGCGTTATAACGCCTACGCTATGCGTGCGCCTGGCGCAAGCTTCATTGAATCCCGGGGAATGTCTATATCACTTACCTGTATGGCCTAAAAAACACATACAGAGTGACAAAATAAACACTATATAAATAGTATAAATTCCTACACTATATAAATAATAACTATATAAATAAAAATGACAACATCTTCTAGTGATACCACAAGAATAACAGATTAAACTATAGCATTTACACTTTTGATGATACACTATTCCTTATTATACATTTTCAATTTTATGAAATTCAATGTTATGGGTTTTAGATGTTTTGAGTTTTCAATGTTATGGTCTCGATACTTTGAATTTAGATGCTATGAGTTTTAGATGTTTTGAAGTGTAACCATATATGCAGGTAGATAAAGAAAGAGATATATATGGCTTGTGAGATGTCAAAGTTTAGGCTGTTCAGATTATTTAAATCTAAGGGATCAAATGTATTTTGAAAGGGAGTACTTTAGCAGAGTCCTGGCAGCAGGGAGATTAGGCATTGCTGGGGTAAAGTGTTTTCCCTTTTCCAACATATTGTGTGATCTCAGACTTAGTATATTTAAGTTTGAGGAGGGTGGGAAGAAAGGGGGCTAATCCCATTCAAAAAAAAAGTAAGAAAAAGTGATTTTTTTATTTTCAATAAGTGACAGTTTTTTTTTTTTTTTTTTCAGTAACTCTGTCTTTTGGTATTTAGTTCTTTGAAAGATGGGATTCAGATGTATTTATTTTATTTATTTGCTTTTGTTTACCAGGAAAGTGAGTCCAGGAACTGAAATGCCCATTTTCAACAGAAGCACGGGGAGAAAAGCTCGAAAAGAGGGACAGAAATACATTTTTGACAATTCAAAAGAAAAACAGTCAACAAATTTTAATTACAAATTATTTCAAAGCAAACAGTCAACAGACATTCCCTGGGATTCATTAAGAATTGTGCAGGCTTTGTGAGAAGCCTACATGATTACAGCGTGTTAGAGCAATGAGCAGCAGCACTCATTGAATATGCAGGCTGCTCATCACACTTACATGCTTCCAAGCACTGTTTTGTGTCCAGCAGCAGTGTCAGAAGCTAAGAAACAGTTTTGAGAATCGTGAGCATACAAAGTAAACAAAATACCTTTTGTGTAGGCAAACATATTATACTAGCACACACGGGCACTTTATATGAAGTAAGGGCAAGTGAATTACAAGAATTTAGATGCTGAGGGCATGAAACTGGCAAAGTGTATACAGAGTACAATGTTAATAGTGCAGAAATAAGTACAAGAGTAGGTTAAACAGAGAAAGTGTATTCGGTTAATGCATTCCAGTGTCATGATTTTCACAAAGAAGCATATGCAACAGAAAGACGTCCATACCAGTGTTAATAGTAATTAATCCTCTTTCCATTTATTTACCCAAGTACATAACTAAAGACAGACATGGTAACAATGGATGTGAGAGGACACAATGCAACATTGTAAGAAAGGGGATTAAATATGGTATTAATGCTCATAACATGGTGAGCTGACATAACAGCTGGCAAGGGCAGTTGATACATTAAGCCCTCTTCTCATACACTGCAGTTATTGAATATGGTATGTATATACATAGAAAATATGTGTGATAACTGATTGTACTGCTGTATCCTGCCCTTCCTCCTGTATAAGGAAGGCATGTGCCATACACCAGAAAGGGACATGTGTTACCAATTGTTGTCAACCATAGAATGGGGCTATATATTACCTTGACAGATTTATTAGGCAAGCATATGTTTCATTCATGTACATCATAAACAGTAATATAATAGCACTTCAAATGCACAAGTGACAAATGATGGCAGTGCAGTAGATCAAGGTCTCCATTTTTAAATGGACTACATCCACTACATGCTTATACTGGTCATATTCACAAGACATTACAGCAACCACTGCCATGACATCATGAAATCAGCACACAGAACAAAGTATACAAACACAGGTACAATTACAGTTTATGATGATATGTCATCATGCCATACAGGAAAACATGTTTATTTAACTACTCATGTCCTATAAAGTTGTACAGAGAAAAAAATTACAGTAATACATAGATGTGAGGAGGAAGACATGGCCATACAGAGCATTCTTATTTAGAAATTAAGTAATGCCTGTGTACAATCGATGACATATTTAACATATGCATCTTGCCAGACTCAAACATATGCCAGGAGAGGTTTCAGAAAAAGATGTATCAACCTGTGACACTACAGTCTGTGTCATGACCACCACACTTGAAAGACTTAAAGCATCTCTCTATTATAATGGGTATGGAACCCCACCTTTAGAGGGTGATGCCTTAAAATGATGCCCTTACTGTGCTGTAAATACTTCCTTTGTCTAAGCCCCTCCTGTGTGATGCATGTATATGCCAGACAAATTCATATCCCTGTCTATCATACTGCACACTCTAAAGAGCTGTGTATTGACTGTCTCTGCCACATGATATACAAGTGTATCATGTTACAAATAAATGAATTTAATGTGCAAAGTAATAAAGGACATTTGAAGATAATTTCTACAAACTGCTTTTGAAAGAATGATGACAAGGAGGTAACTATGTTGATATTCACATAACTGTCAGCAATGCAATATTATTGTTTCTCAGCCATGGAAGCTGTTCCTGTTATTTTGTACAACATTGTCCCAGAATCGAAACACACTGTATCTGTGTAGATATGTAATAGAAGTCATTACTGAATGCATGTGACCCAGGAGCACTCATAGCATGACATTTGCAAAACAAATGTTTCACTGGCAGGACATTACAAAATTACTGTATATATCTGTCTCAAAAGTACACACTGGGATGAATAACTTCATGCAGTGTTGTTTGTGTAATGTCAGGGCATGGACAGACTATTACCCTTTGCTGGAACTGAACAGAGGGCTATGTAATTCCACCAACTAATGTCATGTGTATGAATCACATGCATCAGAGTGGAAGCTTTAACAAAGCTGTGAAACTCCACCTATGTCAAATCATTGCATCATATGATTATGTTGCAATTTGTATGAGATAAAAGGGCTGGGGAGGTTTTTCACATAGGAACAGTACACAGTTTAACACATGTGGATGTCATTCATGCATAACAGCATTAGTATACACTATGCTTACAATCAGTCAATGTGTGTTTTGAACATCTATTTGATGACAGAAGCTGCATGATATTGGGAAGAATGAATACGTCACATGGAAAGTGGTGCTGCAATTGGGAGATATTTGGGTGTTTGAAGCCATGACATCAGGTTATGACTGCAAAGGATATGTGTGCTTAAAAAGACTGTTGCTATGTGTCTTTCTCACACAACATTGTATGCTGATAATTATACCCAAACACACTGTCCATAATGCAGTTGTCACTGTGACATGACAATGAATACGAGTCACGTATGATGTGTTGATAATTATCAATTCAAACGTAAGTCTTGCTAAGGCAATAGCATACAGGACATGGTTTAATGTCCTCCCTCCACAGGAAAATCCTTTGTATTCCCAAACAACATCCCATGGCATCATCATTATCCAATAAAACAGCTGGCTGACAACATTGTTACCTACCTGTACATTCACAGATTTACTGACTCAAGTGAGTCTAAGCAGTAAATGGCTGGATTTGAGCAGACTAACTAAGATCACAAGGTACAGAACACTGCCTGAATCATACGCAACACAAGATGTTTACAATTGTGACTGTGCATACTTGAATAGATATCACCATTCTTTCATACATCAATATTCTCAGTTAGTATCCATGACACAAGTTGCACCCTAGCCTTTGTTGTAGAAGGCTGTGGATTCTACTCTCACATCAGCTAGATTGATTACTGACACCGTAGTGCAGCATAAGGGGGGTGTTGCACTTGCCTTGTTGTATTAATTAAGTTAGCTAGGGAACACTTATTCTTTAGACAGTCAGGAAATACAGTGAGGTTAGTTAAGTATTGTTTTTTTCTGCATCCATGGGAATCTGTTTAACTGTTATTTTTATTTCTCCTGTGATTGAAACTTAGGAGTTTATTGTACTTTATTTATTTATTTATGTATTTATTTAACATTTATTGACTGGGAAAGTCTGACTTAGATATTTATTATTCTCATGTTTTCTATTTTATTATTTATTATTACATATTTTTAAAGCTTTCATTGTGGCTGGTATTTTAGAGAATATTTTTAACATATTGAGAGTACTTGTGCTTATTTTAGTGATGCCATGGCCACTCTGAAAAGCCTTGCTGCTTTGGTTACACTCTACTATTAATAATAGTATTGATTTTACTCAGTATAATTGGATACCCTTGTAACAGCCTGAGAGTGGTTGACTGGTGGCAGTGTGGTTTCCTTATAGTCTGGCAGAAGGGGTGCAGCTAGTAAATCTGTACCAGCCTTTCCCAGGAGGTAGTGTGTGTGTGTGTGTGTGTGTGTGTGTGTGTGTATGAAAATCAAATACCTAGGTGTGGGTGTGTCAGCTACTTGGAACTGGAACACAGTGCTCCAAAGTGAGTCTTGTTTGGGATCTGGAAAGACAGAGAGTCCAGTCCTAGATCTGGAGTGTGTTCCCTGTGTGCTCTTGGGGGAAATTGTGCTTGATGCAGAGAGCTGCATCTGAAAACACTGTGTAAATCCATTCCTGTTTTTAGTGACCATCTCTCACCATTGTCAGTGGTGAGGACTGAGGATCCTTAATTACTGGCCCAGGGTAGAGAGGACATCACACAGGGCATTCAGTCTTTCCACATAGGACTTGTTTTGTGTTCCTTGTATTTTGTTGGTGAGAAACCTCTGTGGTCTCTCCAGCTGTTGTAGGTGCCTAGTTAGAGTCATAGAAAAGGGAGCATTGTACTCCATTATTGATCTGATTATGGTCAAGTATAATGGTATTATAACATTCTTAGATCTATATGCGATGCCTTTACTTATGAGATGTGCCACATGGAAGGATCTCCTTACCACTGTGGATACATGATGGTCAAAGTTCAGATTGCTATCAACCTGAGTACCCAGATCACGTACCAATGGATCTACTCATAGGGTGGTGCTGTCTATAATGTAATTAGCAGGGATGTTAGCTTTTCTAAAGGAAATAATAATGCTTTTTTGTGTGTTTTGCTTCAATCCGTGGCTTTGGCCCCAATCATTTGTCTGTGTTAACCCTTTTCTGCAGTATATTAGCATCATTGGGGGACTAGTGAGTACTCTCAATTTGCAGTTGTCAGCAAACTTAGAAAGCCACAGGCTGTTCACATTTGCCTGGACATCTGAGAAATAGATTCTGAACAGTAAAGGGCCCAGTACAGAACCCTGTGGTACATCACTGATGACTGGTCTTTTACTAAAGGTGAAGTCACCCACTTTGACTGTATGTGTCCTGTCAGTGAGCCAATTGGTTACCCATCTAGTGACACAGGGGTTAATTTCCAGTTTGGAAAGTTCCTCTATAATACCTGAGTGGGGGATTGTGTCAAATGTCTTGCCTAGGTCAAGGTAGGTGGTATACAATGTATTGTCCTTGTCCAGAGCCTTGGTGACTCTCTCAAAGAAGTCAATCAGGTTTTACAGACATGATCTACCTTTAACAAATCCAAACAGGGTTAGCTCCAGAGTTTGGAGATTATCTATGTCCTTGCCAATAAGGTCCATGGTGATTCTTTTCATGGCCTTGCAGATGAGGCTAATCAAGTGTATAGGTCTATATTTCCCAGGGTCAGTTGATGATCCCTCTTTGTGCAGAGGAATTACTGTTGCTGTCTTCAATTCTGCCAGAATATAGCCACTCCACAGGCTGTGGTTAAACAGGAATCCAAGTGGGTCTGCAAGATCATGTTTTAAGTTGTTTAAAAGGCAACCTGGGATGTTGTCTGGTCTCACTGATATCATATTTTTGGCTTTGGAGAGTGCAAAGATGACTTGTTCTCTTGACATAATAGGCTTAGGAATGGTGGCAGATATACTTTGGGGGTGACCGGTGTGGACAGGGGGGAGTTTGCTCCAAATTTGTTAGCTAGCAGGTTGGCTTTTGCCTCTAGTTGAGTAGTGGTAATGTCATCCACAACCAGTTCAGCTTTAGATTTCAGACATAGTTAAAGAATGCCTTGTGGTTATCTTTAGCTGGGAGGCTATTTTCACTTCACAATTAGCTTTAGAGGACTTGACAAGATGTCAGATTTGTTTTTTTACACTAGAGAGGGAGTTCTTTCTCTGATGAACCAGTTCTTTCTTGTTTTTGGAATTGGTTTCTTTCTTTTGTTGTGTAGACTGTTTATACTAGGGGTCCACCAGCGTGGCTTGATTTTCCGACAGGTTCCAATCTGATCATGTACAGCTTTTTCTATAAAGCTGCTTAAGTGGTTATACAGGGTATTGATATACACTTTTGCATAGGAGTCCATGTCATCTGTGTTTGAAGGGCTTTGAAACTTCTTGTACCATCACTTATTAGGAGGAAATTTGTCTTGTAAACATTCTTAAGCATTTTTGAGCTTGATGGAATATCTAGCCTTATAACTACATCAAAAGAGACTGATGTATGGTCCAATCCTACCAGGGAGGACATCACATGGGGGGGGGGCAATGCACTCCCATGTTAGTGAGTACTATGTCCAGGACATTTGAGCCACTAGTGGGTGTGCTGACCATCTGTTCCAGAGCACTTGCGTTGACAAAGTCCAAGAACCCTGAGCCTGCATGTTTGTGGTCATGTGTGTTTCGTAGTCAGTGGTAGGATATCAAGAAATAAAAATCATTCCAAACATGGCTGCAAAGACAGCTCAAAGTGTATAAATCATAATAAAACTTTAATTGAACAAGTAAGTGCTTTTAAAGAGTCTCTTTTCCTTCTTCAAACTAGATTGGAAGAAGTTTTATTTCTTGCTCGGTCTGTTGCTTTACACTCCAACACTAACTGAGTGATCTACATTTTCATGACAATGGAAGAATAATTCATATCACTCATGAGTAAGGTGTTGTGCCGCATGGTAAGTGACTCCAGTAAGTCCAGATATGCGGTATGCTTTTCCTGATTCATAGTGGGGGGACCTATAGCAGCTATGATGTGGTAAGGGATTTTGCCTGTAATTAATTGGACATGGAGAAGCTTGAGACAGTCATACTTTCTGACCAATTTTCAAGTGTACTTATTCTTAATGAAGATGGATACACCTCCTCCTTTGGTTCTTTCATGCACAGTTTTTGGTCTGAATGTATGGAAGGCATTATAGCCCTGCAGTGCTGGGTTGCTGTCTGTGGCTTTGAACCATGTTTCGGTGACTGCACAGACATCAGTATCTTCCAAGGTGAGGTATGCTTCCAGGGAGTGCAGTTTCTTATTTAGACTCTTAGCATTAAATGGAAGAACTTTAAGTTTATCTAGAGAGGATTTTGTTATGTTGAGAGGTTGGTTATATTGACAATGCCTAAAATATGCACAATAGGGGGTGTCTAATGCCTTTTCCAGTATCTAAAACCTATCAGTTCTGACAAAGCATCATGGCCTGTCAACCATGTCTTCCCAGGTTGACAGATATAGGATCCCTTCGGACTGACACCAGATGTTTAGCCAATTGTTAAAGTCAATCATTTTTTTTGTGTGTATTGTGGCATCATCCTTGTAGAATGCTGCTTAAGGCTAGTCTTATACCTGTCTGTGACACATAATCTGAGACCTTGGTCATATTGCTCTTCATTTAATCCAGAGAGGTACATCTGGTTCATAGGTTCATAGGTAGGTACTAGGCTATTGGCCCTAGGGCTTATACAAGCCTAGCCAGAAAGGTACCCTGGCTTTCGCCACCCAAGAAAATTATATTCCTATGCCCCTGTCAAGCAGAGCCAGAGAAGTGATCTCCAGGGTTTATTTCCTATTACCCATCCAATTATCAAGATTTTTCTTGAAAAGTGCTAATGAGGAGCTCTGTTTGACATAGATATGTAGTCTGTTCCAGAGTATGGGAAGTCTCTGGAACAGGAATCTATCCCTCCAGCATGTTCTGTTTATTGTGGTGACAAGGTTTAGGTCTCTAGAGCATGTAGCTCGGAGGGATTGGGATTTCTTTAAGTGGAGCATGTCCAACAGCTCTGGGTTTGACATAGCTTTGTATGTTAGGCAGATGTCGCCTTTGAATAAGCGATATGCGACAGAGTAAAGCTGGAGTTTTTTGAGACGGTCTGCATAGGCCATCTGTTTGAGGCCAGTAATCCTCTTTGTGAGGTATTTCTGTGGCCTTTCCAGTTGTTGTACATGTCTTGTGAGGTGCATACCAAAAGGGGCGTTGTATTCTATAATGGTCTAATGAGTGATGAGTAGAGGGGAACAATGACCTCTTTTTTTCTGGATGAGAAACCTTTTGTGATGAGGTGTGCCACGTAGAAGGATTTCCTGACCAATGTGGTGATGTGATTATCAAAGGAGAGACTACTGTCCACCTCTGTCCTAAGGTCTCTTATCACACTTTCAGTATTAAGTAGACTACCGCCTATGTGGTAGTTCATGGGTACAGAGTTTTTACCAAAGGGGATGACAATGCACTTTTTGGCATTGAGCTTGAGGCTATGGCTTTGACACCAGGCAGCTGTCTCAGTGAGGCCCTTTTGTAGGATGTCCATATTGTTAGGAGTTTTGATTATGGCTCCTAGTTTGCAGTCATCTGCGAACTTAGTTAGCCAAAGACCTTCTATGTTAGCCTGTACTTCAGAGACGTAGATACCAAACAGGAGAGGACTCATGATTGAACCCTGTGGTACTCCACTTGTCACTGGTCTGAAGTCTGATTTGGAGTCTGCTACTTTCACAGTGGGGGTTCTCTCAGTAAGCCAGTTGGCAACCCATCTTGTGACATAGGGATTTATACCGAGTTTAGGGATTTTATCTATAATTCCAGAGTGGGGGGTGGTGTTGATCTCATTGGCGAGATCGAGATAGGCTGTGTGAACCACCTTACCCTCATCTATGGCTTTGGTGACTGCTTTAAAGAAGTCTATCAGGTTTAGGAGACATGATCTGCCTTTCACAAACCCGAACTGTGTGGGGACCAGAGTTTGGAGATCTCCAATGTCTTTGTTTATGAGTTCTATGATGATAGATTCCATGGCCTTGCAGACCAGTCTTGTCAGACTAATGGGTCAGTAGTTCCCGGGGTCTGTCATGGCTCCCCCTTTGTGGAGTGGGATAACCATCGCGGTGCACCATTCAATGGGCACAAAGCCTGAGGTGAGGCTATGACTGAACATGGTAATTAGGTGGGGTGCCAGTTCATTCTGGAGTCCATGTAGAAGGCAGCCTGGGATGTTGTCAGGTCCCATGGATGCTGTGTTCTTGGCTTTGGAGAGTGAGGTTTTACCTGTGCAGCTGTGATTACAAGAACTTTGCATTCTTCCAGTATAGAGATGGGCCCTTTAGGGGATGAGTGGGGGTAAAGTTAGCAGTGAACCTATCTGCCAGGATGTTGGCAATATCAGTTGGTTCTGTATATTTAGTGCCATTGTGCTGTAACTCAGAGCAGATCTGAGTGTTGCCATTGAGATTCTTGACATAGCTATAGAATGCTTTGTGTTTGTCTTTAGAATCAGTGGCGATTTTGTTTTCATAACTAGGTTTGGAGGATTTTATGAGGGATCTCAGCTTCTTAATGAGGCTGACCAAGGAGTTCCTCCAATCATGGGATTTTACTCTTTTTTGCAACAGTTTCTTTCTTCTGTTGTAGAGTTTGTTTATGGCAGAAGACCAACAGATCGGCTTCCTTTTTTTGGAGGATCGCATCTTGGTTCTGTTAGGGATAGCATGATCCATGCACTCGTGTAACTGCTTATAAAGTGCATTTGTGTAGCATTCAGCAGTTGTACCTCTATTGTCCATCTGCATGGGTCTCATGAAGTTTACCACTTCTGTCTTAAGAAGCATGAAGTTGGCTTTGGAGAAATTATTTACGGTTGTTTTCCTGATGGGGGGTGGGAGCGAGATGTGGATGTCTAGGGTGATTAGCTTGTGGTCGGATCTGACCAAAGAGGAATTGACCTTTGGTGTGGGACACCGGTCGCCCATGTTGGTGATGACCAGGTCTAGGATACTGCTGCCCCTGGTGGGGGTGTGGATAAGTTGATCCAAGGTGTTGGAATTGATGAAGTCCAGCAAACGTTGAGCAAAAGAGTTGGTTCATGAGTAGTGGGGTAGTTGAAATCACCTATTATTAGGGTGTTGGGTTATACCTTAATATTTTCCAGTGTATCAAGAAAAGAGGAGTGGGAATTGGAGAATGCTTTTAACTTCAAACAGACTAGACTAGAACACAGAAACCTCAAAAAAATCAAAAATGCACAGAAAAGCTTGGATAGAGCACTCACAAACAGAAAATACAACTCTCAGTATGAAAAAGCAGTTTACAGTTAAGTAATTCAGTAAACATGTAATTAGAGTAATGAAACAGTATCTAGCAATGAAAAATACAGTTAAAACAGTATAAAACAGTACATAAATGCAGTGAAACAGTAAAAAAAAGTTTTATAACAGTGCAAACTGTAGTAGATTAACTGTATAGCACAATTATAAGGGTTTTAGAAGTGCAGTTCAATGAAATAAGTGTAAGAAATAACTTATCCTGCTTTAGGAATCTTAAGGAATTTCTGCTTAGTTTCAGTAATGAAATGCCATCCACTGCCTGATAAATACAAGCAGTCATTTATCCCCGCATTGCCTATGATCGAGTCATACCAGTACTTGTGATTGAGTGATTAGTTCTTAAGTGACTTGATGAATCCTGGCACCTTACAGTCAGCTAACTATAACCTGCTCCTTATCCAGCCTGGTGAGGTGAACATCCATCCATGTGTCTCACCATGGAGTCTCCTATGACCAATACATTGGCCTTGTGGTGTTATGCCTTATGGACCTATTTGTTGAGACACTCATACATGTGTTATTATGTGTTGTGGTTGTTGTTTGCATTGGTGTATTTGTGAGTGGTTTCTTAAGGCACCATTTGGTACACTTCTAGTCCTTTGGTAAGTTACTAGAGAGTACCTCTGCATATGTGGGTTTATGTCTTGTGACCTTATTTAGTGTGGGAAGTGATGTGTGTGCTGACAACCTGTTTGTCATTCAATTTGTGTACATGTGAGAGTCTTGCCTCCAATTTCATAGTGTGACTACATCTTTCATGCAAAGTATTTATTTGTTTCAGGAGTAAGTGGTTGTCAGTATGCATAAGACAACTGCTATATTGAAATGAAACATCTGATGACGTTCCATGTTAATGTGTACCTTTGGGGACAAAAGCGCTTATGGTGGCTTAATCCTCACTTGGTGGAGTTTTTGTTTGCTTTCCATGTGATTTGGATTATCTGCAATAAATATTTTTGGAGAGGAATCTGTTTGCTGAGCATTTTCTTGGATTTTGTGACAATTGCTACATTGCCTCAAGATGCACATATCCACCAGACTGGCACCAGGGATGTTAAGAAAATGCCTGTCTATGATCCTTACTGTTGATTTAGTCAGGGAAAGAAATGGTTTAAATTATACTGGTCTGTGCTGGAGGTACAAAAAATCTGAGCAGTGACTATACTTTGCGTAGTCAAAACCAACTATACAAAGTGATGTTGCTCAGCATGCAACTTATTTCTCCTAGAGCAGCAAGAGGCTGGGTATAGTGTTAGTGATCATTATTCTAGGGGAATTTCAGTTTCAAGATGTTTGCTTCTATACAGGGCACAGCTAACTACCGCTGAGCAGAGAGCAGCTTAGCACAAAAGTGAGGCTTAAATACGAGCAAAGGGGGAAAACGTTTTAAGCTAACTACCAATCAGGAAAGCTCACAATAAGCCTTCTCCTAAACAATCCACAACTCATATATATCAGATCAGCACACTTTTGTCACAAGAGTGTAAATAAAAAAACTTCTTAATGTAGAATGAATGGTTTTGAGCCCTAGAGTAAGAAGACCACATAAACTAGCTACAACAGTCCTAGAACTATCACATACAATGTAATACAGTGCAATTAATTACTTAAAGCAGCAGTAGACAGTACATTTTCTTTTTTTATGTAAACTGCAAAAAAAAAACATCAAATGACTTTAGAAATGCTAAAATACAGTCACAATTAACAAGAGAGGTGCAACAAAATATTTATTTTTGTCTTTTGAGTAATGGATTGCATCAGGTAAAAGCAGATTCTCAGCACTCTCTGGAGAAGATGCTAAATGATGAGCAGCTCTGAGCAGTTATGCCATAGCCCGTGCAAATGTGAGGCTTAACTATAAGCAAAGAGGAACACGTTTTAAGCTAACTACCTCTTCCTGCATGCTTCTTGCTCTCTCCTGTGTGTATGAGAACAGATATAAGCCCTTGTATGTTGTAACATTGCATTTAGAAACTGATATAAGGTTCTAGAAGCTAAGGTCTGTGACACACCTAATATATCTCCTGTGGCTCTCTGAAAGTACCTGTAGCTAGTAAATGTAATGCTACACATACCTTTGTTTCCACTGGGATGGGTACTATATGATTTCCCTGGGGTCTCAGATGAGAGCAGCAGAGGTTGCATAGCAGCATCAGCACCATGAATTAAAGCCTGTTGCACATAAAGGTTTATAATGGCAGCAGCAGCAACTACTAACAATTTTTTTTTCTAAGTATAATCATGGCTGTAATCCCAAGAGTTTTGGATTTCAGGGCAAATGGCTTCACTGAGTATGCATGATTGCTGTATAGCTTCCTGAAGAGTTCTGCCATGTTGGATTGGTTAGTTAGCATGTAATTTGACTACTTATGCAGTCATTACAATATTCTGCCATTTACCCTTGTTTTGCAGCTGTACACTAAGTGTAGAGACATTTAATGAATACAAAATAGTGAACTATTATGGGTTCAACTCACAGGGCGGCCAAGGTGGTGCAGCTGTTAGCATTGTCGCCTCACAGCAAGAGGTTTTCCGGTTCGATCCTCGGCTGGGGTGCCTTCTGTGCAGAGTCTGCATGTCCTCCCTGTGGTCGCGTGGGTTTCCTCTGGATGCTCTGGTTTCCTCCCACATCCCAAAGACATGCTGCAGGTGGATTGGACACTCTAAATTGGCCCTAGGTGTGAGTGTGTGTGTGCCTTCTGTGGAAGGTTGGGTGCCAGGCAGGCAACTCGACACTGTAAAACTCCACTGCCAATCATGAGCAGACAGGTGATCTGCTGTGGTGATCCCTAACTGGGAAAAGCCGAAAGAAGAAGAAGATTATGGGTTCAACTCACCATGCTGCATTCATGATAGCTGCACTCAGTGTCACCATTAATGAATCAGACCCATTATTTACAAAGCATATCAGATTAACAAAATACATGTTTTCAAGATATTGTGAGCAAAATCAAAAATACTATATTAATAAACTTGCATAGCATCCTTAGTGGACAGACTGAAGATTGTGTGCTTGAGACTGCAGGTGTGGTACAATTGCATAGTTTATTAGTTACCATATAGTTTATTAGTTGCCAGGTGATATTTTAGGACAGATTTGAATTTTGAAAGTTATTAAAAAGCCTGATGTGGCATAGAAGTGTTTTACATGCCTTGGAGATGGCAACAGAGAATAGCGAGTTACCATACTAATTATTGAGTTACCATACTAATTATTTAATTTGTTTGCAATAGTTAGTTTAAGCTGTGAGGATCTTAAGGTTCTATTTGATATGTTCTACTGGATGAGATTTGACAGTGAAGATGTTTTAAGTGGATGGTGGAGTATTTTGTGTGCAGTTAGTAGCTGGGAGTGGGTACTGTGTTGAGGAAGTTCAAGTCAGTTGAGGATATTGAGTGCCGTGCTGTGATGGGAGCATTTTGATAGGTTGCAGGCAAATTTGCCAGTTTTGTTGTAGGTGCTCTCTAGTTTGTGATTGGTAGAAGATTTGAAATTTGTGAGTATTGTTGAGGCATATAGGATGGTAGGAAGAAGGGAAGTAGAAACTATTTTACTATGATCACTTGGCAGGTGCTTTGATCTGTAAAAGTAGTCTTTCTTGCAGTGTATCTTTTTGACTGCAGTGTCAATGTGCAGATCAAATTTGAACTTGTTATCAATGATAGCGGCCAGTAATTTTGTATTGTTGATGTTTTCAGTTTGGTGTTGTTGGAAGAGATAATATTAAGGTCAGTGTTATTTTGATTTATGTTTTTGCAAAGGAGAAGGATTAGGTTGGTTTGTTCGGATTTAAGAACAATTCAATTGAGTAAACTAAAGTTGAGTTGCTAGCATATTGTATTTTGGTGGAGAGTTTTGATTCCTTGTGAATGTAATTAATAAATATTTTGAAAAGTATTGGCCCAAGTATGGAGCCTTGGAAGACTCCTGTAGTGATTAGAAGGAAGATAGAGTGGGAATCATTCAGTTTTTCATACTAGGTGCAAATGTTTTCAGTAGCTGGTGAACCAGATATTTTAACGAGTTGTGAGGCTTATAAGATTTAGTCTTTGGATGAAAGGTTAAGTTGAAGCCATGTTGAAGGCTTTGGGCAAGTCCAGGAAAAAGGTGGAGACAAAATGACTTTAAGTTTTTACTTTTATTAATCATATCTAGGAAATGTAGTAAGGCAGTTTCAGTGATGTCGTGGGGTTGAAAGCATGTTGTGTAGGAGAAAATAGTTGGTCATCAAGTAGAAAGGCTTGGAGTTGCTGATGTATGCATTTTGCAATTAATTTGGAAAGGGGAGGAAGGATTGCTATAGTGCAATATTTTGACAGTTCGGCTGATGTGCCACCTTTGTGCAGTGTGATTATGAAGGAAGCATTCCATAAGGTCGGGATGTAGTTTTCTGTAATGGATCTATTACTTAGGATAGATGCAGCATATCAAATTGTGTCAGCTGCTATAATGAGGTACTTGTGTGAAAGGTTGCCAGGCACTAGTGTTATGGGTTTTTAGTTTTTTAAATTTATTTTATGATAGCATTATGCTGAGTTGGAGTGCAAGCTATGGTCATTGGGAGATAGGTGGGGTGGATGTAGGTTGTTATTGCTTGAGTTAAGTAGAGTACTGGATATGAAGAGTCTGTTGAATTTATCTGTAATGTTTTGTCAAAATCATTTGAAGGGTTTTAATATGAGTATTCTGGTTTGTGAAGAAGTAGTTCTTCTTATCACAATGAACTTGTGCCTTCGTGCAGTTTCTCAGGCACTGATACTTACCTAGGTAGCACTGGGTCCTAGTTTTGGGCCAATGTTTCCAGTCATTTTCTCTGTCTCTCATGAGTTGTTTAGTTTGGTGGGTTAGCCATGGGGGAGAATTTATTTTCACTCTTTTATGTCTCAGCCGGGCTTGTTGGTTTACTATGGTTAAGAAGTTATTGTTCATAGGTTCATAGGTTCATACTAGGCTATCTGCCTTAGGGCATTTATAAGCCTAGCTAGAGTGTGTTTGGCTTTCGCCACCCATTTTAAATGAATTTTGCTATGCCCTTTTTTGAGGTTAGTATACTGTGCCTCTGTCTAACAGTGACACAGAAGTGATACCCGGGGTAAACCTACGATCTCCCATCCACTCATCAAGATTCCTCTTGAAGAGAGTCAATGAGGGACTCTGCCTAACCTGGAATGGGATTTTATTCCAGAGTGAAGGGAGCCTCTGGGTTATGAATCTGTCCCTCCAGCATGTCCTATTTATTTCAGTGCTAAGGTTCAAGTCTCTCAAGCATGTAGCTCGATGGGATTTGGATTTTCTGAGGTGCAGCATGTCCATTAATTCTGGGTTGGACATGGCTTTATATGTCAGGCACAGATCGCCTCTGAGCAGGCGGTATGCCACTGAGTAGAGCTGGAGTTTCTTTAACCGGGCAGCATATGGCATCTTTTTGAGCCCTTTGATCCTCTTGGTGAGGTACTTTTGGGGTCTTTCCAGTTGCTGCAGGTGTCTGGTAAGGTACATCCCAAAAGGGGCATTATACTCAATTATGGGCCTGATGAGGGATGAGTAAAGAGGCACGATGACCTCCCCTGATCTAGATGTGAATCCCTTCATGATTAGGTGGGCTATATAAAATGTTTTTCTAACCACTTTGGCCATGTGGTTGTCAAATGAGAGATTGCTATCAACTTGGGTCCCCAGGTCCCTAATTACTTCTTCTGTACTTAATGGATTACCACCTATGTGGTAATTTGTGGGCACTTTGTTTTTGCCAAAAGGGATGACTATACACTTTTTGGCATTTAGCTTGAGGCCATGGCTCTGGCATCAGTTGTCTGTTTCTATGAGGCCCTTTTGGAGGATGCTTGTGTCAGCTGGAGAGTCGATTATGGCACCCAGTTTGTAGTCATCTGTGAACTTGGTTAGCCACAGTCCTTCCATGTTGGCCTGTACCTCCGAGAAATATATACCGAACAAGAGAGGTCCCAGGACTGAGCTTTGTGGGATGCCACTTGTAACTGGTTTGGAGTCCGACATGGCTCCAGCAATTCTAACCATGTGGGTTCTGTCCTTGAGCCAGTTTGCAACCCATCTAGTGACATAGGGGTTTATATTTAAGCTGGTGAGCTTATCTATAATGCCCGAGTGGGGTATTGTATTGAAGGCTTTTGCGAGGCCCAAGTAGACTGTGTGGACCACCTTCCCCTCGTCAATGGCTTTGGTGACTGTTTCAAAGAAATCAACCAGGTTTAAGAGGCAGGATCTGCCCTTAACAAAGCCGAACTGGGTAGGATCCAGTGTCTGTAGGTCCCCAATATCTTTATTTATGAGGTCCATGATAATCCTTTCCATAGCTTTGCCAACCAAGCTAGTCAGGCTTATGGGGCGATAGTTTCCAGGATCCGTTGAGGCACCACCTTTGTGGAGAGGGGCCACTGTTGCTGTACGCCACTCTTTGGGTACATATCCTGTAGTAAGGCTGAGATTGAACAGTAGTTTTATATTTGAGTTTAGCTCTTCTTGGAGTTCATGTAGGACGCAGCCCGGGACACCGTCTGGTCCCATTGATGCTGTGTTTTTTGCTTTGTAGAGGGCGGCTCTTACCTGAGCATCTGAGATGTCGGGGGGGGGCAGCACTCTGCTGGGATAGATATTTGCCCTTTTGGTGGGGGGGGGGAGAAGTTTGCGCTGAACCTGTCAGCTAGGATGTTGGCAATGTCTGTGGGTTCGGTGTATTTTTTGTCATTTTGGAGTAATTCTGAGCATATCTGTGAATTCCCCCCCCCCAGGTTCCTAACATAACTAAAGAAAGCCTTGTGATTATCCTTAGTGTCCTGTGCAATTTTTCTCTCAAAGCTGGCCTTAGACAATTTTATGAGTGCCCGTAGTTTTTGTTAATACTGATCAGAGATGCCTTCCCTTTTTGGGATTTTGCTCTATCATGTAGTAGCTTCCTCCTTCTGTTGTACAGTTTGTTTATGGCTGGGGTCCACCAGACAGGACGTCTGCCTTTGGAGGATTGGGCCTTGGTTTTATTTGGGATTTCATGATCCATGCATTCCTGAAGGTGTTCATAGAATGCGTTTATAAAGGATTCTGCGGTCTGGGCCATATTTTCCACAGGCCCGGGGGCTTTGAAGGATTCCACCTTGGTTTTGAGGAATGTGAAATTTGCTTTAGAGAAATTTTTCACTGTATTTATTTGCATTCAATGGGTGTACATTTGTACGAACTCGATGGTTAAATAAACAAACTGCAGGTGTGTATGCAAGTGCACAGACACTGTAGGATTAGAATACAGTCTACCTGTTATTACACATATCATCATATACTGGATAAAATACTACTATTCTTCAATCTGCTTATGTATATTCTCTACTCCAACTACAGGGAGCACAACTACTCTACCCTACATAACGCAAACAGATTGCCTCTTATTGCAAGGGCTCCTCTACTTCTGAACACCTTTACCTTGAAACTTTTACATCAAAGTTGCTTTCCTTTTCAACTCAACAAAATGACTTTCGTAAATATCAGCTACTCTCTGCATGCCACATATAGCATTGAATTACAACTATCTCTCTTTGCTCTATTTATGAAAGGTCATTTGCCAAAATCATCCCAGTGTCCTGGAACTGTAGTCCCAAAACAATTAGACTGATTGATAAAATTAAACTATTCAATATGTCATTTTGTAAGCACCTTGTAAATGAAAACAAGTGCAAATGTTTTAGAGACACTGGGCTATCACTCTGTATGTCCTACTATGTAATACCATCAAGTCATTTCTCTTTTACTTTGTCAAGCAATCTCAGCTTGAATAGATTTTCCCCTTTTCTATGACAAGTGAACATTTTAGTGTTTGTAATATGTATAGTCTTGATACTGTTATAGAATGCTGTACAATCATTTTTTTCATGTATCTAATACAAAATAGTTCATAGTAGTTTTTCTGTTCCATTTATCTGATATACTTTGCATACACCATTGCAACAATACCTCTTTTATGCTGTATTTACTTATTAGGATATATTTAGTAAATTATTATCTATTAATTAAGTACTTGTGGTTGCCATTTTGGTTCATGTTGTGTCTGTAAAGTGTCCTCAGACCAGCCTTATCTAGATAACAATTGTTAAATAAGTGAGCTTTAAATTGTAAAAAGTACGTTGATGCACTAACAATACAGCACAGAAGTTTAACAATTGTGGGCTATTCATTTCAGACAGCTGATAATATGGAGAGTATATCTGAAGGGATATACCTCACCGAATGCCATTGAATGGTAGATCTACCATTAAAACAATTGAAGTAGTCCCTGTTAGAAAAACATTTGAAGCACCAAATAGATCATTTTATTACCAGTCTTAACAGTATTTATAATCTGATTCCTCTTTACAAGTTCTGTTTTGGGTTTGCACTGTTCCTGCATTCTACCAAACAATATATTCAGTTTCTTGATGCCCTGCTGTCTGAGTTTACAAACAGGACATGGGACTTTATTCTTAGAGTCCTCCATCTGGATGCCAAAGATCTCTTTTTTCAGTGCCTGCAGACTCTGCACATGAAATGTGTTTCCCTTTTGCACCAGTATAGTGGTTTTGAAGTAAAAACGATACATAGTTCTGAAACTGAACTGTGCGCACATTGTGGTTTTTTCCCCTCGGTAAAGCCATTTTCTAATCTGCAGCTATGTTTGCTGTAGCCTTAGCTAAATCAACAAATAATCTTTGTGCTTTCCACAAGATGGTAAATCAGACAAAATATGATATGAAGTTGGGCATGACTGGTTCTTCAAACTGAGGTCCTGCAATATTATGCTATGGAGTCAGTCATGGGCACGTTATAGACAGCATGTAAACATCTCATACACATGCTTGTCAGACTATCCCTGATAAATTCAGTGTCACCATATCGGGAGTTTAATAGCACTGCTGAAATACAAACTACTGCAGCTTAGCAGGCATGAAAACTTATTTCAGCCATCCTGCCTCCTCATTAACTAGAAAAACATAAAGCTATTTTTCTAGCTTACAAGATCATTTCTTTTAAATGATCTTATATAAAAATAAACTACTCACCTTTCATATGGAGCACATCAAAACATGTTATCCAGCATATACTAGAGCAGTTTGTGCAGTAGATAGCTAAATGAAATCATTGGCAGTGGCTGTATTCAACAAAGGTGCTGCATAAAAGGTGATAAGCACATTGAATAAACACATACACACTGATCAACTAAAGCCATTCCAGAATATAAATTCAGCACAGACATCAAAACAAATGAAAAAAATTAGCTTTTGAAACAAGACAATTCTAACTGATTCTCATTTACTTATATTCAATAGTTAGTCAACACTGTAATATGGCAAAATCTCAAGAAGCAGTAGCAAAACTGCCAAGTTATCATAAAGTACATTATGAGAATGTATGAAGGTTAGTAAAACTTTCAAAATAACAGATTATGTCAATGAGAGAGGAGGACACTTGGAGCAATGTACTTAAATGTTTATCTTTGAGATAAGGACAGTATCATAATTTAAAAGTACATGGTAACAAAATAAGCAGTTTTAAAAAGAGCTGGCTGTTAGTTCAGCAACTAATTCAGTGGACATGATAAGTAGGCAGCAATAATCATTTGGCAAGTCAACCAGCATGCAAATGTTTAATAAATGATTTGGAATTTTCCTTGCCTTGCAAACCTAATGTTTTATTTATGATGATTATATGCATCAAAAGGAAATATATAATGTGGCAGAATATGTAAAGACCAGTCTGTCTTATAGAATATACTTTATATGTTATTCAATACTTTGCAAATTGCTCTAACAGAATTAAATAAATTAACATAATACAAGCAATGTGTGTAAGTCTGCATTTTTTAAATATACAGATGTAGTCCTACCTTTAATAATAGGGCCTATACTGAAAAGCTTGTAATGTGCATAATAAGATATGTCATATGCCCCATGAGTTATGAAATAATCATACATCTGAGATAACACTGAACACTAGTAATAGCTGAAGTACTAATTTTGTTGTACACAGGATAGGGCATGTAGTGAAATATATAGTGCTTCTCTTTCCTTTCTCAGCAATTGCAAGTCACATTTCCATCCCTGCTTTTCTATGTTTAAAACAGAGTACTTAAACGTGAGGTCATTAAGTCATGGACTCTAGTATTTTTAACAAAATATAGTAAACAAAATATTAGTTAATGCAAACTTCACTAATGGTGGCTTAACTAATATGGGAAGGTTCTCTTAATACCACCAATGATCCAACCATTGATGCAGATTTCAAGTTGTCTTACCCAGAAAAGTTAAATATAGGAAAGGAAATTTAGCTGCATGAAGCTAGAATGATCAGTCCTAAAGTTCTGCATGAGCATGAATAAGAAACATTATCTATGAGTGCCATGTATTGGGTCAACAGTTGCTTTGCTCAACAGCCAGAAGTGCCATGTTGTTTGTACAAATGTCCAGTTCATCAAATGGACATTTTGTACAATGCTTGCTTTACTGAACAGGTAAGTGAGACGTATACTAGGTGAATGGATGTTTGTTTTTCAAATGTGTTTGGGTTAGGGTTAGAGGAAAAGTTAGGTAAGGGGATAGATTAAATGTGTGTGTGTGTCTGTGTGTGTGTGTGTGTGTGTGTGTGTGTGTGTGTGTGTGTGTGTGTGTGGTAGGTGTCTGACCTGTCTTGTATAGTGGTATTGTAAAAGGGAAGGCTTTTTTAAGGTAAAGATGCACATTAAAGTTGGGGCAGTGGGAGGATTAGTATTAAGATCTGACCATATTTCTAAGGTGAAGCAGGGAGGCAGCCCCACTGCTTCACCTAAGTAATACATGCTAACCCTACCCCTGCCACTAACCTTAATGTACATCTTAACTTTAAACAAAGTCCTTTCTAACACTACCACCACTCACACAAATTTGAACTGAACATCATCAGGTTATGGGTAGTACATCAGAAAAGGAGATGCTTCCTTTTTTGATGTACTGAGTATCGATGCGTTGTTTGTATGATCTCGATGGCAACACCCAGATCTGCTCTGAGTTACAGCACAAAGGCAAGAAAATTACAGAACCAACTGATATTGCCAACATCCTGGCAGATAGGTACACTGCAAACCTTACCCCTCTCTTACCCCCTAAAGGGACCATATCTAAAGAAGAAGAATGCAGAGTCCCTGTAATCACAACTACGCAGGTAAAAACTGCACGCTCTAAAGTCAAAAACACAGCATCCATGGGACCGGACAACATCCCAGGTTACGTTTTACATGAACTTCAGAATGAACTTGCTCCCCACTTAAGCACCATGTTCAATAATAGCCTCACATCAGGTTTTGTGCCCACTGAATGGCACACAGCAACAGTTATCCCACTCCACAAAGGGGGGAGCCACCACTGATCCCAAGAGCTATCCACCTATTAGCCTGATGAGCCTGGTCTGCAAGGCCATGGAACGTATCATCAAGGAACTCATAAACAAAGACATTGGTAATGACCAAACTCTGGATCCCACCCAGTTCGGGTTTGTGAAAGGCAGATCATGCCTCCTGAACCTGATCGACTTCTTTGAGGCAGTCACCAAAGCCGTAGATGAGGGTAAGGTGGTTCACACAGCCTATTTTGATTTCGCCAAGGCTTTTGACACCATCTCCCATTCTGGAATTATAGCTGAACTCACTAAACTAGGTATAAATCCCTACGTCACAAGATGGGTTGCCAACTGGCTCACTGACAGAACCCACACTGTAAAAGTTGAAGATTCTAAATCTGACCTCAAAGCAGTGACAAGTGGAGTACCACAGGGTTCCGTCCTGGGACCTCTCCTGTTTGGTATCTACTTCTCTGAAGTACAGGCTAACACAGAAGGCCTCTGGCTAATGAAGTTTGCAGATGACTGCAAACTAGGAGCCATAGTCAAGTCCCCAAATGATGTGAACATCCTACAGAAGGGCCTTGCTGAGACAGATGCCTGGAGTCAGAGCCATGGCCTCAAGCTCAATGCCAAAAAGTGCAATGTCATCCCCTTTGGTAAAAACTCTGTACCCATGAACTACCACATAGGTAGCAATCTACTTAACACTGAATGTGTGATAAGAGACCTTGGGACCCAGGTGGACAGTAGTTTCTCCTTTGATAGTCACATCACCACAGTAGTCAGGAAGTCTTTCTACATGGCACACCTCATCATAAAAGGGTTCTCATCCAGGAAAAAAGAGGTAATTGTTCCCCTCTACTCAACACTCATTAGACCCATTATAGAGTACAATGCCGCTTTTGGAATGTACCTCACAAGACATCTGCAGCAGCTGGAAAGGCCACAGAAGTACCTCACAAAGAGGATTACTGGTCTCAAACAAATGCCCTACACTGACTGCCTCAAAAAACTCCAGCTTTACTCCATAGCATAATGCCTACTCTGAGGTGATCTCTGCCTAACATATAAAGCTATGTCAAACCCAAAGCTGTTGGACATGCTACACCTAAAGAAATCCCAGTCCCTCCGAGTTACATGCTCTAGGGACATAAACCTTGTCACCACAATAAACATGACATGCTGGTGGGATAGATTCCTGTCCCAGAGACTTCCCATACTCTGGAACAGGCTACCCATCTATGTCAAGCAAAGTTCTTCATTAGCACTCTTCAAGAAAAATCTTGATGAGTGGATGGGAAATAGGAAATACATCCCGGGGATCACTTCTGTGTCTGCTCGACAGTGGCACAGGAAAATAACTTTCTTGGGTGGCGTAAGACAGGGAACCTTGTTGGATAGGCTTACTTAGGCCCTTGGGCTGATAACCTAGTACCTACCTATGAACCTATGTAATGAATGCTCAACATGTCATAGTGCATGCTCTGTATGATGACCAAGTGACGTGGACCATTCATTATATAATCATATATATGTTTGTGTGTGTGTGTGTGTGTGTGTGTGTGTGTGTGTGTGTGTGTGTGTGTGTGTGTGTGTGTGAGTATGGGTGTGTGAATCATGTTACTGAAAATGTTTGTTGGCTTAACATACTTTTAATAGTCTCATTGTTCTTCCATTTTAAAATGCTGAACATAGTTCACAAAGAGCAATATAATCAACATACTTTGTTTTACAATTAAATTCACCTTACAGTCTTATATCATCTTTTCTAGCAACTGCTCTAATTTTATGACCTTTGTGTATATATATATTTAAAAAATTATATTTCATACATTTAAACATTCCTATATTTTCCATATCCTTGCTCTTCTCCAAAGGCATTTTTATAAAAATGTCCTTTTACATTTTTGCCTCTTTTGCCTCTCCCATAAACAAAAGAGTATCCACTAGTAGAACTTTGAATACAAAGAAAGAGGTGAAATCATAGTCAAAATTTAATTAACAACTTGTGTTCTAGAAAACTCAGTGGATGAGGTCTCTATTAAGAAAATAGTGAAAAATAATTGGCTGTTCCTGCTGAATTTTCCAGATTTAAAATACATTATAGGGGAATGTTCAAAAGAGGCAAACATTTAAAAGAACATTTTTATAGAAATGCCTTTGGGGATGAACGAGGAGATGGAAAAAATATAGGAATGTTTAAATGTATAATGTAATTTTTCTAAGTATATTCATGAAAGTCATAAAATAGTTGCTAGAAATTATGACAGAAGACTATTTGGTAAATTTAGTTGTAAATCAAAGTATGCTGTTTATAATACTTTTGATAGTTCATCAAAACTACTTTTATGTTCATGAAGGTCAGTCAAATTTCAAATTTATGTCTGCATTTCACTTTCTAGTAGACTAAACCCCAAGGAAAGGATGAACAAAAGGCTTTAATAATGCTCTTGGCAGTTTCATGCAGGGATAAGAAAGGCTAGGAAAGCTGAGATGAAAACAACATGAACTGCGTCTGTCACTGTTGTGCGTGAAACAAGTGGTTACTTGTGAAATATTTTCAGTATTTTAGTTCTTTCTTACTTCGAGTGATACAGTGTTTAAGTCAAAATGTCATTTTAAGTTACTTTTAGTCTGCAGTAAAGAAAACAGAATTGCTATAGTTGATATGTCTGTTATGCAATCTGCATTTATGTGTTTTTTTCCTAATTACTTATGCAAGTTTACAGAGTAATGCAATAAATTGATCTGACTTAAAATGCATTCACTTTCTTTGGCGATGTATCCATATATGATCATTTGAAATATGTTATTTGTGTTTACTAGGTTACATCAATGCTTTCTTTTCAATATATATATATATATATATATATATATATATATATATATATATATATAGATATATATGTTATTGGAAATAAAACTGTTGCTTGATAACACATTTAAAAAAACATGAGTTTTATTTGATGTCATAAATGGTTGCCTGTTTACATGCTGTTCTTGTTATAAGAAACATACATTTCTTTTACTGCCACACACACTCCTATCATGTTATTTTATATATGGTATGATTTTTGGTTTTCTTAGTTTCTTCACACAGAAGTCTTTCCAATTCACTGGAATTGTGCCACCATGTTACTCACCCTAGGTACACATTTAGATTTAATATAACCTCACCAGAGCTAAACCTATTTTATTTCTTTTCAGAATGAACTACTCAAGCATAGTGGCTCATTTACTTCAGTTATTTAAGCATAATGATCCTGCATGGTTCAGATACCATTTCATGTCTTAACAGATATTATACTAATTATAAATGGTGTAGGCTATTTATATTGGCTTATCATTTGCAATGATGTTAGTGGAAGGTCGTCATCTACTGAAATACTTTTCAGCAGGCTGCAGTTATTCCTGCATATGACATAATACTGAAGGAAAACTGTTCCTAAAAGAAATAAAATAGATAATGGTTATTACAATATCTCAGTTGTACAATTTTGCCAGAACAAACTATATAAGTTGCAAAGTCTGTAAAATATTGTTCAGAAATCACAACGCAATAAAAGCTAAAGAAATTGGTAATATCTTTTATTGCTTCATGAAGTCCTATGTCTACTGCTTTGTAAGCTAGTCTGCGTAAATAAAAGGACTAATACTGCAAACTAATTTAATAACTGTGAAGCCATCTGAAGAAGTTCATGCTTGAACAGTAAGTATATTAAAATAAGGTATAGGAAATAAAAGGACAATAAACAAAATTAAATCACAACAAAAAATACCAGAAAATAAAGGCAAAAGGGTGTATTTTTGAATTGTACAGGCATACACAATTATAAAGTTTCATTTACTCATCTACTGTATTACAATAAAGTAGATTTGTTTAGCTAAATTAAAAAAAAAATTAGAGCAAAGTGCATTGCACAACTTTTTATATATTTTACTGAAAACATGAGAGTAGCTAACGTACTTCACATAATAATATGCTTGCCATGTAATATACAGTTCTATAAAAAGTTGTAAGTTCTTGTAAAAGAAAGCCCTCATCTAAATATAGCTATGAACTCTATTATGATTTGAAATAAAAATGCATACAAGTCCATCCCACCACATGAAAAAGGAACTAATACAGTAAATGAAATACTGACAAAACAATAGAAGCTTACTTTTTAAACAGTAACATGACAATACAAAACATACTGCACCATTTCCATGTCCTTTTTATATAGCACACAACCTTATCCAAAGCTATTATTATCCTTACAAAAAAGAAACCTAAACAAAATATATCTTGGAGCCATTACTGTGGCATACATGCTGTGAATCAGAAACCATTAGTTATTGTGCAAGATTTGTCATACAGAGCAATGAGTCTTCTGTCAATATATAGTTAATATCATAAACTGCACATTATTTGATAATCAACATATTAGATCATCAATGCAACTCAATTAGTAAGTCACAGATCAAAAGAAAAGAATGCACCTACACTTAGCTACTATCTGAGCTGCAGCTTAGCAACTATCTTGAAAAAAAATCAAAGCAGGCAAAATGAAGATTATCCTTGTGGGGTATCACTAGTGCCTGGTCTCCTTGTAGAGGTGGAGTCTTGTTTCTTTACTTCTTGTGTCCTACCACTGATCCAGCTGGCAATCTAATGGGTGGTATATGAGATTATGCCTAGTTTTTTATCTACAATGCCTGAGTGAGGTATTGTGTTGAATGCCTTGGCCAGGTCAAAGTAGGCAGTATGCACGGTTTTGCCTTCATCCATAGCTATAGTGTCCTTCTTGAAGAAGTCCTGCAGGTTAGGTAGGCATGACCTGCTTTTGACAAAACTGAACCAGGTAGTGTCCAGTGTCTGAAAGGCTCCTATGTCATTGTTTTTCAGATCCATGATAATTCTTTCCATGGTCGTGCATATAAAACTAGTCAGACTTATTGGTATGTAGTTCCCTCGGTCTGTAAAAGGCATACCCTTCTGTAGAGAAATAATCACTGCAGTTCTCCATTCATCTTTCATGAAGCCTGTCTGAAAGTTCATAGGTTCATAGGTGTTTACTAGGCTAATGATCACAAGGGCCTGTTTAAGCCTAGCCATGCATCCCAAATCTCTGACAAGTTCTGATACCCTTGATAAGTGTAAGCATGGGCCTGGGAGATGAATCATTTACAGGTTACCTGTGTCCATTAGAGACATAGGTGCCAAACCAGGGATGAATTTTTCATTTCCCATCCAATTGTCCAAGTTGCACTTGAATTGGATTAGGCAGAATTCTACTTCACATGGATGGGGAGCCTGTTCCATAGATGGGGTAGTCTCTGGGATACATACCTATCTCTCTCTAGCAGCTCCTATTTGTATCACAGGCAAGGTTTAAGTCTTTAGAACAGGTAATTTTGGCACTGTTTGCTTTGTGGATATGCAGGAGGTCCATTAGAGTGGAGTCTGACAATGCCCTGTATGCCAGGCATAGATCTCCCCTCAAAAGCCTGTAGGAGACAGAATACAGTGATAGGACCTTGAGGCGGTCTGAAAAGGACATTTTACTTATGCCGTGTATTCTTTTAGTGAGGAACCTCTGTGGACATTCTAATTGTTGGATATGCCTGGCTTGGTACATACCAAAGGGGGCATTGTACTCAATGATAAGTCTGATGAATGCCAAATACAGTGGAACAATGACTTCCTTGAACTTAGATGCCATACCTTTCTTTATAAGTTGCACAACATAGAATGATTTTTTCACCACTGTAGACACATGATGGCCAAAGGCTAGATTACCATCTATGTGTGTCCCTAAGTCCCTGACTACTGGGTCAACTCTAAGGAGTGTGTTGTCAATATGATAGTTGCCAGGAATGGATGATTTTCCAAAGGATACTATTATGAATTTCTTGGCATTAAGTTTAAGTCCATGCCTCTGACACCAGTTGTTTGCCTGTGTCAGCCCTTCCTGGAGAACATTTGTGCCAGTGTGAGATTTAATGACAGCTCCTAATTTGCAATCATCTGCAAATGCAGTCATCCAGAGACCACTGACATTGGCCTTGACTTCTGAGAAGTAAATGTCAAAAAGGAGTGGTCCAAGGACTGATCCCTGAGGGACTCCACTTGTGACTGGCCTCTTTGTAGAGGTGGACTCCACATTTCTAACTACCTGGGTCCTGTCTGTGAGCCAGTTGGCTATCCACCTGGTGACATACAGGTTTGTACCTAACCTCTTGAGTTTTGTCAACAATGCCCAAGTGGGGTATTGTGTCAAATGCCTTGGCCAGGTCAAGGTAGGAAATGGTTAAATAAAGACTTGCAGGTGCCTGACAGGTCACATTTCATACTAATTAGGTGGTATCCTGGAATACTATTAGGGCTCACTGAAGTCATGTTCTTGGCACTGGAGAGTGCAGTGAGGACCTCTTCCCTCATGATACTTTGTGGAGGACTGGTTTAGGTATTTTATGTGTGGGGGTAACTGGGAGTGACAGTAGGTAAAATTTGGAGCAGATTTGCTGCATACTGTGGCTTCATTTAGGTGATACCATTAACCATTAGTTTGGCATATTGTTGAATGTTGCCTCTAAAGTTGCAAACATAAATGAAAAAAAGCTTTATGGGTGTTATTAACTTGGGAGGATATTTTTATCTCAAATTTGGCTTAGAAGGACTAGATTAGTCCCCTGTGTTGCTTGCTCAGATTGATAAGGAAGTATTTACATTCTTGCGGAATGACTTTTCTGGTATTAGACGTGCTTTTCTTCATTTTGTTATGCAACTTTTTGTAGTGGGATTCCACCAAGGTGCCCTATTTTTATAGGTTGTCTTATGTTAATTTCAGGTAGGTACAGCTCTCTCTATGAAGCTACTTTCATGATTATACAGAGTCTCTGTGATGAATTCCACATAGGCAGCTGTGATCTAAGGATTTGGAGGACTTAGAATTTTGCTAGACCTTGTTTAGTAGAATCCCTTTATGTTAGGGCATAAGAACTACCATCACCTCTTCCACAAATTTTAGAAATAAATCTTATCTGATGAGACTCAAGGCCTGCAAAAACACTAGACTTGTTGGTGACTCCCTGCTGATGAGGAAAGTAATCTGTTTTTTGTCTGGGAGTGGCTTAAACTGATAGAGCTGCTTTCTGTTTTACCTGTCCCATTTTGTTTTCTGTTTTGAGAAATCCGCTTGACCTGGTGTTTTGTTCTGTGTGGCAGACAGAGACTTAAATTACTCAGGCTGCACATTTCAAATACTTTTTTTTCTTGAGTGATACTTAAACAATCAGCGTATATCTGTGGCCTTGTCTTTTCTGGGGAAACACACTAGAGATTCAGGCATGTAATTGTTTTATTGGTCAGAGGGCTTATTATATAGCTTACCTTGTTTTTAGTGACTTTATAAATACTGCACAGTTGTGTGGCTCTTGTCTCACTTCTACAAAGTGAAGTATTTTTACTGAATAATCAGACTTTTATTAGCTGTTTAAAGTACACTGCTGTTGTCTTGAATTATTTATTGCCTTTAAGTTGGTTTGCAGTAGCCTTTCACTGTTCTCTTTTTTACTTTAGGAGGACTGGGATTATTCATCTAGTTGCAGTAGTTGTTTAGCTGGCCTATCTGAGTTGGGAAGCATAAAAAAGGGCTCTAAGTGTAGTCGTTTTAAATGGCCACAAGGCTCAGTAATCAGTTTTCTGCACTTCCAATTTTGGTATAAATCTGGCACATTTACATGGACATGCTTGCCATGCAATTGCCATGTATACATGCAAACATCTAGAAACATTGCTCATTTTCATTATACTATGAAATATTACTGTACTATGTATTCTTTTTTTGCACTTTTTTAAAGTTTAAAGTTGCATTTTCAAACTGCTGCAAGGGTGGCTGTTCTGCATTAAAATACATTGTATCTAGTGTCTGTGAGCTAGTATTAGGCATCTGTTTGTGGTTCCTTAACATTTGGGATCCAATCCAGTCATTTTACATTTAAGAGGGTCCAAATCTGCACTCTTATGGCTGAAGACGGCTGATTTCACCTATCTGAGCTGGAAATTGAAGGTGGAAAGCTCATTGTGTTTTAACATGATTGGCCTTAGAGCATAGTTAGTGCAAAACTTGCTTTTGCTGATCATATATAAGCCTTGCATTTGTGCAAAGCTGCTGTTCATTCAGTGGCAGTTACTGGTGCCTTGCATATATGCAATTGCCAGAAGTTGAAATTTCCCTATAAAAAACACCTCAGAACTTTACCTCATTCCCAGATTACTCAGAGCATCAAGTTTGCATGGTGAGCAGCATTTATGCATTTATTTAGACTATTTAGGTCTACCTTACCTTATTATAGAATCCAGGACTATCACTGCTCAGATATCATCTGGTTTGGGTGCTGGGCACTATCGCTGGTTAGATTACCAAGAAAAAGAGAGGGTGTCCACCTGGGAAGACCTGGGAGTCTGGCACAAAAGAGAGGGTGTTGTCTGTTCAGAGGGGTGACAAAAAGATCCACTTGGGGAATACCCCAGTGGAGGACAATGTCCAGAAACACATCCCTGTGAAGCATCCATTCAAGGTATTGAGTTATGGACCAGCTCAGAGAATCTGCCACAATATTTTTACCTGAGGGGATGTACGCTGCCTTAAGAGTCAGTTGACACTGAATAGACAGTTCCCACAATAGGAATACCAATCGGCAAAGAAGATAGGACCTTGTCCTCCCTTGTTTGTTTACATACCACATCACTGTGGTATTGTCTGTAAACACGTTGAGAGGCCATGAGGAGAAGAGAGGATGAAAAGCCTGTAAAGCCAGTATAAGAGTTCTCATTTCTTTGTCATTGATGAGTTCTTCCTGTTTATGAGGTGTCCAGACTCCCTGCACATTTAGGTAGCCAAATACTGCTCCCATGTCTAAAGCATCTGTGAACAGCTCCTAGGAGGAAAGAGATGGATGAAAGGGGGGGGGTCTCTGGACTGAGAGTCAACTGTTGAATCCACCACTGAAGTTTCTTTTTGAGACAAGGCAGAGGAGTAACTACAGATTTCAGGGGAAAAAGAACCCACTGAAACTTTCTCATGTGGAGTTTGGGCAGAGGAAGAATAGGAATAATGGAGGCCATGAACCCCAGAACTTCAGAAATTCCCTGGCTGTTAGTGAAGCTAGAGGAAGAAGGGATTTAGAAAAAGGACTTGAGAGGTAAGGCCTTGGGAGGAGGTGGGGATGCCAGCATAGACATAGTCTGAATCCAGTACCCCAGAAAAAAATGAGCCTGAGAAGGACTTGGAAAGGAATTTTTGAAATTTATAGTGAAACCCAGGCTTTGCAGAAGGGAAACAGTAAAATGCAGATTTTGCTATAAGGTCTCTAGAGAGGATACCTAAAACAGAAGTCATCCAAGTAGGGAAAGACTTAGATCCCCTGTAGCCTGCAAAAAGCAATCACAGGAGCAAGGAATTTGGGGAATACCCTTGGAGCAGTACATATGCCAAAGGTCAAAGCAGAGAACTGAAAATGTCAGGAAGCAACAGCGAAACATAAAACCTTCCTGAAAAGAGGATGAATTGCCATATGGAGATACGCATCCTTGACATCCATAGGTTCATAGGTTCATAGGTTCATACTAGGCTATCTGCCCTGGGGCAATTATAAGCCTAGCCCGATTCTGTATGGCTTACGCCACCCCTTAATTTGAGTATACTGTGCCCTTTTTAAGGTTTAGTTTACTGTGCCTCTGTCTAATAGTGACACGGGAGTAATCCCTGGGACAAACCTATGATCCCCCATCCACCTATCGAGATTCTTCTTGAAAAGATTCAGTGAGGTGCTCTGCCTCACATGAACTGGAATTCTATTCCAGAGAGAAGGGAGCCTCTCGGTTATGAACCTGTCCCTCCAGCAAGTTCTATTTATTTCTGTGCTGAGGTTCAAGTCCCTCGAGCGTGTGGCTCTAAGGGATTTAGATTTACTGAGGTGGAGCATGTCCATTAATTCTGGATTTGGCATAGCTGTGTATGTCAGGCATAGATCGCCTCGAAGTAGGCGGTATGCAACTGAGTAGAGCTGGAGTTTTTTTAACCGAGCAGCATATGGCATCTGTTTGAGACCCTTGATCCCCTTGGTGAGATACTGTTGGGGTCTCTCTAATTGCTGCAGGTGTCGGGTAAGGTACATCCCAAAAGGGGCATTGTATTCTATGACGGGCCTAATGAGGGATGAATAAAGGGGCACGATTACCTTTCTTGATCTAGATGCGAAACCCTTCGTGATGAGGTGGGCTATGTAGAAGGTCTTTCTAACCACTTTGGCAATGTGGTTTTCAAAGGTGAGATTGCTATCAACTTGGGTCCCCAGGTCCCTAATAACTTTTTCTGTACTTAATGGGTTTCCGCCTATGTGGTAATTTGTGGGCACATTGTTTTTGCCAAAGGGTATGACTATACATTTTTTGGCATTTAGCTTTAAACCATGGCGCTGGCACCAGTTATCTGTCTCTGTGAGACCTTTTTGAAGGATGTTTGTGTCAGCTGGAGAGTCGATTATGGCGCCCAGTTTGCAGTCATCTGCAAACTTGATGAGCCATAGTCCTTCCACGTTTGCCTGTACCTCGGAAAAGTATATACCGAACAAGAGTGGTCCCAGGACAGAACCTTGTGGGACGCCACTTGTGACCGGTTTCGATTCTGACATGGCTCCAGCAACTCTCACTCTGTGGGTTCTGTCTTTGAGCCAGTTTGCGACCCATCTTGTGACATAGGGGTTTATATTTAAGCTGGATAGCTTATCTATGATGCCTGAGTGGGGTATTGTGTCAAATGCCTTTGCAAGGTCCAGATAGGCTGTGTGGACTACCTTCCCTTCATCTATGGCTTTGGTGACTGTTTCTAAGAAGTCAACCAGGTTCAAAAGGCAGGATCTGCCCTTGACAAATCCGAACTGGGTAGGATCTAGTGTCTGTAGGTCCCCAATGTCTTTGTTTATGAGCTCCATGATGATCCTCTCCATAGCCTTGCAGACTAAGCTAGTCAGGCTTATGGGGCGATAGTTTCCAGGGTCCGTAGAGGCTCCACCTTTGTGGAGTGGGACCACTGTTGCTGTACGCCATTCTGTGGGCACATATCCTGTTGTGAGGCTGAGATTGTATAGCTGTTTTATTTGGGGGATTAGTTCCTCTTGGAGTTCATGTAGGACACAACCTGGGATGCCATCTGGTCCCATGGAAGCAGTGTTTTTTTCTTTGAAGAGGGCAGCCTTCACCTGAGCATCAGAGATGTTTGGGAGGCAGCCCTCTGCCGGGATAGATACTTGCTCTTTTGGGTGGCGGGGGGGAGAAGTTTGCACTGAACCTGTTTGCCAGGATATTGGCGATGTCTGTGGGTTCAGTGTATTTTTTGTCGTTTAGAATCAACTCAGAACAAGTCTGGGAGTTGCATCCCAGGTTCCTAACATAACTGAAAAAAGCCTTATGATTGTCTTTGGTGTCCTGTGCAATTTTTCTCTCAAAGCTGGCCTTGGAGGATTTTATGAGGGATTGTAATTTTTTGCTAGTACTGATCAGAGATGCCTTCCCTATTAGGGATTTTGCTCTGTCATGTAGTAGCTTCCTCCTTCTGTTGTACAGTTTATTTATGGCAGGGGTCCACCAGACTGGACGCCTGCCTTTGGATGATTGGGTCTTGGTTTTGTTTGGGATAGCATGATCCATGCATTCCTGGAGATGTCCGTAGAATGCGTTTATATAGGATTCTGCAGTTTGGGCCATAGTTTCCACTGGCCCTGGGGCCTTGAAGGATTCCACTTTGGTTTTGAGAAGTGAGAAGTTCGCTTTTGAGAAGTTTTTCACTGTGGTTTTCTGGGCTGGGGTGGGGTCGGGATGTGGACATCCAGTGAAATTAATTTATGGTCTGATCTTACCAATGAGGGATATACTTCTGGTGTGGAGCATAGAGTCCCCATGTTGGTAATGATCAGGTCTAGTATGTTGTCCCCTCTTGTGGGAGTGGTGACTAGTTGTTCCATAGCATTTGAGTTTATAATTTCCAGGAACCTTTGGGCTAAGGTGCTGGGGCTTGAGTAGTGCTCCCAGTCAATGTTTGGGTAGTTGAAGTCACCCAATATAATGGTGTTCGGAGAGATCTTCATGTTCTCCAATGTTTTCAGGAAAGCCGAGTGGGATTCCTGACTTTGCGAGGGTGGTCTGTAGGATGCTATAAACTGAAAAGCAGTCTTGCCCACTGTTAGTTGCACATGGATGGTCTCCGATACGTGCAATGCCACTAACCTGGAGGTGTGGATATCCTTGATAAATATGGAAACTCCCCTCCTTTGTGGTTCGGTCCGGGTTTTGGGGCCAAAAAGCATGATATGAGGTATAGCCTGGTAGTGCTGGGGTGCTCTCTGGAGCCTTGAACCAGGTTTCTGTCACTGCATAGATATCGATGTTCTCCATACTGAGGAGAGCTTCGAGTGCGTGCATCTTGAGGTTAAGACTTCTGGCATTAAGCAGCATTACCTTTAGTTTCTTGTTCCTTGTGCTGTCTATGGGGGTGGGTTTGACTTTTGAGCCTTGCCTAAAAAAGGTACTATGGGGGTGGCAAGAGCCTTTGCCAATATAAGCCAGAGGAAGTAAAAGAGGCACCATATAAGCCAGAGGAAGTAAAAGAGGCAACAAAGTCTGAAGTGACAACATTCTAGAAATGGGAATCTTCAGAAATGTATTTAGATGACAGAGATCTAAAATTGGTCTCAAATTACCCTCTTTTCTGGGTATGAGGAACATTCTGGAGTAAACCTCCCCTTCCCTTTTGGGAAGCTGGAACTTCTTGAATAAAGCCCTGAGTCAAGAGATTCCAAAGCACCCCTGGAAAGTAGGACAGCTGTTCCTAAGGAGGCAGAAAAATTCCCATAAAAGGGAAAGAAATTTCCAGACCATAAAATACCCTTGGTGGGTAACAGACAGATCCCAGGAGTCCTGAGTAGTCCTTACCCAAAGAGGGAAATATATAGAAAGGGGAAGAGAAAGAGGAATGTGGCAGAGAAGAATATGATAGACAGCACCTGGTTTATAAGGAAAAGGAAACTTCTGGGGCACAGATGTCTGAATAGCCTTAGAAGGAGGAGCCCACTTCCCACCTTTCTTGCCCTTGGAGGGAAGGTGAGATTGCCTAAGAACAAAGGCTGAGTAATTGGGGTAATTTCTCTGGAATGTAGGTACAGGGGAAACAAAAGCATGTTTAATTTTCTGTTAGGCCTTGCCCTTATCCTGAATAGACTTAAACAAAGCAGCAGCAGCAGCTTTGCCAAACAAGTGTTTTTTATCCAGAGGGGGCATCCATCAACCTTGCCTTAATATCATCAGCCAAATGTTAAAGCTGAAACCAAGACTATCTCTTCTTCACAGACACAAAAACAGCAGCCCTAGAGGAAGCATCTGCTGCATCATAACTACACTTGATGGAATGACAAGCCATCTGGCAGGAAGTTCCTAACAGGGAAAGAGCAGAAGTCTTCCCTTCAGAGTCTAGAAGATGAGAAATTACCTGACAGGCCTGGCTAAGAAGAACCAACATGTACCTGAACATATGGGTCTGATAATTGACAGCCATAAAAGCTAACGTAACAGGTGTATAAACCATTTTCCATAAGCTTTCCATGGATCTGTTATCTTTATCAGAAGGCAGTCATTAAGGAGAAGGAAGCAATTGAGATGGCTTGTCAGAAGCCACAGACACCACAGAGGTGTTAGCAGAACAGCATTTGTAAATACATTTACAGTTCTTGTGCACCCTGTACAATCTATCAGGTGTCTTGGGTGCAAGAAGCTCAGTTAGAAGCCTTAGAAGCATTAGAAAAGGCATCCAACAAGGCAACCAAGACAAGAGGGACAGCAGAAGATGTGGGAGAATCTATCTGCAGGAGCTCATAATACCTCTTCTGTACTTCAGAAACCTGAGCACAATCCCTTTGAAAAAAACTCCACCATTCTAGAGATTGTGTCCCCAAAAGAATTTTCTTTAAAAGGAGTATCATGACTAGTGGATTCCTGTTCCTCAGACCCATAATCTAAAAGAGAAGGAATCTGAGAGGAGTACGCAAGTGATTCCTCATCCAACACTGCCTCTTCCTCAGAGGAATCCTGTTCCCTGGGTCTTTTAAAGGGGAGTAGAATACCAAGGAAAAGCTGGAACAGTAACTCCCAGAGGAGGTTTTAAAACCATCAAAGCATTACCCCTGAGTGAAATGTTGCCATTCACTGTATAGGTCATTAGGAACTGGAGTAATATGTTTAGTTTTCTGATTTTTCTTTAAGGGAGTGTCAGCCTTATACAATGTAGAAGCCTCCAACCCCAGATGGCATTCAATAACAGTAGTAGGGACTTCTTCTCTGACCAGAATTTGAGGAACACCCCTAGGCCTCTCAGAAATAGCCGTGGTTCCCCCTGATCATCTGAAGCATACATCTGCAAAGCTTCTACAGATGTGCCTAAGGCTGGATCCCTGCTGGCCTCCAAACCAGTCACAGATGAAGATTCCAACAATGGAGCTGGGTGAACCACTCACCTCAGGAGAATGTCTGGTGGATGCTGAACAGCAGAAGAAGCTGGCCTAGATTTATTGGCCTTCTTCTTCTTGGAAGGCTGTCCCCTGGAGTGGGAAGTTCCTTCCACTGTGTCTTTAACTAAGAGCTTAAGACATTGATTCACCAGATACAAAGCCAAAGAAGAAAGCCTACTCTGGAGGGTCTTAGGAATAAAGATTTGAAAGATTGAACAGGAAGTTTTGTCATGGGAAGCAGTGAGGCAAAACAAGCACTTCTCATGGCGGTCTTTATGGAGAATCTGTCTTTCACAGTGGCATTTGCCCTTCTTGGATGACATGAAACACTACAAGCAACAAAAACTTAAAAAAAATAAGAGAAAATAAATCCCAATGGGGCACTTATCTGTAATTGCTTGTTGAACCAGCAACAAAAGAGGTGTTCAAACCGACAATCAAAAGATGGGATTTGGACTGTCAGCAAAGAAGTTCTGAGGGTGGTACATCTGGACATCACCTTTGTGTCCTATGCTACAAGTATGTGGTCATAAAGTTTCTGCTGTGGCATGCTGTTGTCATCCCAGAGGATTAAAAACTTCTGTGAATAAACCACACTAACACCTCATGGCTGTACAGTTAGGAGCATTGCATACATATCTCCTCCTCCCATTTCCCCATGGCTGTGTTATCTAGGCTAGATGCCATGTTAAAAAGTGGCAAAACCCAGAAACGGCAACTGATCCAACTTTATTCACTAAAACAACCATGATTAGCACTTTCATCTGTAATAAACAAACCATTATTTTTAAGATTGCTTACATCTATATATAAATATGCGCGGCCATCGATTAGTTATACTATGATTTTTCTGGCTTTCACAAAAACAATCATTTAAAAAAATGTAATTATTTTCTAAATGGTTTATGGGTAACAGTTAATTAACAGTGTATTGGGCCTGACTACATGGTATTCTAAGATGATTACAGGTAGTAAATATTGAATTGTAAAAAGTATATTAAACATATTCTTTATTGTCTGCAATTGAACCCACATCTATCTGTCTTTATCTAATGAGTGACTAGTTCAAGACTACATGAACTAATTTCATAGGTCAGTAGAGTTTGCAAATGTCTCTACTCATACTCTGTCACAAAAGTATGGAATTCTTTCCCCCTAGCTACTAGATCAATTCCAAGCCTAGCAATCTTAAACAATGAGTGAGAAGGTCGCTGAAAAACCAATCAGTAAAAACAAAATGAAAACTCCAGGAAAGCTTGAACTTCCACTGAATGATCTCCCAAACCTCTTGTATCAGAGGCACATGGGATATATGCAAATGATTCTTATGAACATCAAGTGTTTCAGCTCATTGGTGATTCTGAATGCCCATGACTTGTTTCATCGTTTTACTGGACAATGTCAGGCCAATAAGGCCAAACCCCACTAGCTGTGGAAATGCATATTTCGGCCTTGTTATGACCTCGTCAGCACAGCAGAAGCAGAGTGTTTGACTAAGCATTAGAAACACAGGGCTGTTACACCCAGCTGATGTCCATTATCATTAGGGTCACTGCAAAAATATCTCAAACAACAAACTAAAACAATGAGTGAGAAAGTCACTGAAAAATCTATCAGCAAAAACTAAATGAAAACTCCAGCAAAGCTAGAACTTCCACTGAGTGACCTCCCAAACCTCTTGTTGAAAGCTGCTTTAAAATGATATCTAAATTACACATGGCTGTGCACCTGCACAACTCCAGGTTAATCTTATTTATACTTTGTCGCCTTGGCATAGCTCCCACCCTCTTCTCCTATATTCAACTGGTTTACTTGTTTACTTTTACTTTAACTGTTTCTTGAAACACCGGTTCATCTGTACTGTTAAACTGTAATATCATTAGTCTTAGAAATTATTGCTACTGTAAGATACTTGAGTGCTATGATTATGTTTTTATTGTAACATATGCCTGCATTTGCAGCTTTTCTCCACGGACGTCCACTGCAAAGTGGTTCTGTTGACCCAGTTGGACTATATCGGTAAACAAATGTCAAACAAACAAATAAATAAATAAATAATAAATAAATAAATGTACAATATGCATACTCTTGTAGTTGTCTGACAACCACTTATGGCCTGATGTGATGTGATTCTGCTTTAATGTACATGTCTGGGATGACATGATAATACTCAAATCAAGACCTGTCCAATGTATGACAAGCCAGTAACTGTTGTAATATATGCTGTTCCTTTACTGGAGTAATAATTTGAGGTATAAATGCTTTTATTTGGAATTCTTGCATTGATCATGCTTATATCTTGAATGCTAACTGATGTCAAGCTGAGGTGTGTGGCTGATGGCAATGTATTAGAGCATGGAAAACTATTTTTTGAGTTTTTGCTAAAGAACAATAAGTGATATTTCTCTACAGTTATTGCAGACCAATTACAATACTCTGTGCCAACTGTAACACAAAGAATGATCTCATAAATGACAGCTGTAGTCTACAATGTACTTGTTGACCATGTGTATGATGTGTTGTGTTTTAAATGACATCATTATTATTTTAGGGGAGGCCAAATACAGAGGACAGAGCCATACAGGCTGTACATTTGGAGATGTTCACCCAAGTATATTCAAGGCAGATTTAGACATGATCATTATCCACATATGCCTCCAGATATGCCTCTTAAGTAGTGGAAGTATATGATTTCAAGTCGGTTTTCATCTGCTTTCTATATTCAGCTATGTGTATATTTGACACTTGTGTGTTCTCTTTTCTTTGCATATGTACTTTTTCTTTCACAGCATGTGCACAGATGTGTTATATTATTGTTAGTGAAGTGACCACTCTGGGAGACATATAGGTCTCATTATCGGGGGGACTATCCACATTAATGAATTATAAATTTAATATTACCATAATGAGTGAATGTGAGACCAGATGCTGTAATATTTTGAAGTCAAAATTATATATTGATGAATAAAAAAAATTCTGTTTAGACACATCAAGAGATTTTACCTGAGTGTGACAGTCCCTTACTCCAGGCTAGTAATCAAGGAGCCTCAATCCTCACAAGTGACACTGGTGAGGAATAGACACTAGAAACAAAAATGGATACATACAGTATGTTCAGATGCAGCTGTCTGTACCAAGCACAATTTCCCTTAAGAGCACACAGGGAGCACACTCCAGACTCTCTGTTTCTTTTCAGGCTCTGTGTCCCTGTTCCCAATACTTCCCTTAAACCATCCTTATTAGGCAGAAGATGATGTAAGATGATTTTTTTTAATTGGTTCAGTTTTAATTGTTTCTTACTGATTGGCTGAGTATTTTTTTAAAAATGTGATTTTTAATTTCATTTTGTATTTGGTCTGATGAAGTGGTAACCCTGCAAAAGTGCTAACCTTTTTCCAATAAACTGTTTGCTGTTTTATATATCTTCTGGACATTTATTTGGCTGGACCGTGGTGGTTGACTCACTTATACTTATTTCTGGATTTGCTGCTTTGTTTTGTGAGTCTCCTTTAGCAGTTGGGATAGCTTATATATATTTTTCACTGAATTTTTGAAGAGCTATCAGCTGCACATGGCAGAATCTCTTGAGGTGAATGCTGGAGGGATTTATACATCTACTGGCGTGGTATCTACTGAAATGAACACTATGAATCATAATGATACCAACAGGCTACATAGACTAGTCACTTACCAGCCTAATCCTCTCCTTAGGCATACCTTTTCTACACATGGAGAGGTTGAGACCATGGATACTAATGGTTTGTGTGCTTTTCTGGAAGCCTTTAAAGAATTTGAAAATTTGATGTATAAGCTAAAAAGGTACGAATGGCAGAGGTTTCACTTTGAGGCTTGTTTTGAGCATAAAGTTATCCACAGGGGGTTGTGGATCCTGAAAATGCCTACTCAAGCCTCTAGTGAACCTGAATTACTTAAATGTTGGCAACAACTAAATCTTGATTTAAGTTTTAACTACTTACGACTTTTAATAGAATATTACACTCCCATTGAAATGTCTCTTTGTATTGACATTGAACGCCAGCTAGATACCATGAAAACTAAGTATCCATCTGATGAATACTTATCAAAACTAGACAACTTCTGTGCTGAGGTGTTGGCCTATGAATATAGGCTTAAACAACAGAAACATAAGAAGCTACTTAGGGACCATTCGGATTTCATAAAGGTCATATTTTTGTTTGGCCAAGGAGTGAACCTAATCGTGCTAATGTTCAACCTGCAGCACAGCAAGTTTGTGATGTGAATTCACACTGCTTAGGTAAATTTAGTGCAAATACAACTAATGCACTTTTAACCAACAAGCGTACTTTAAATGTACCTAAGCTGGATTCTTTGACTGTATCCAGCAATAATCTAACTGATATTGCTTCGACCAAAGGAAATACCTCTAGTATGCTTATTCTGGACCTACCAAATCACTCTATCAGCAAAAAGCATTCTGAAGACACGCCCCTGCCATCGAGAGTTACGCCTCCAACTACTGACATCAAACTTACATCTCTTGATCCTCTGAATGCTACGCAAGCCATTTTGGCTAAAACTGGAGCTCCTTCAGTGAACAGTCCTTACACAGATGACTTTTCAAGGCTAGGAGCCCATAGTAAAGTGAAGGAAATTCCTAGGCTTAAAGATAACAGCAATATTTCCTTGCCTAGCCCTTTTATGGCTCTACCATTATCCACCAGGCTGGATCCAATGAATCAACGAGGCCACTATCTATCAAGAGATACTCGGAAAAGGAAAGCTTCCTAGGAAGTATGATCATCAGTGAGACGGAATGGTGTGAAACCTTTTCTGAACAAGACTTAGTGTAAGATTTATCGAATTATGCCCTAACAGCAGCACAGATATCTGTACTTAACAAAGGTTTAGGCTTTGTACCAGGCAACAAATCCGACATAGCTGATGTCATTTTAGATATCAAACTATTTGCACGTAAAGTTATGCTTGAAACTCTGTTTGGGGGAAATGGCATGTTAATACTGAAATAGGGTCCTTATAAACCAAGTGTTTATTGCCCACCTCTTGCAGCGTCTATTGAGTCCTTTGTTAAATTATGTGAGAATGATATTTTTGTATTTTCAGGCATTTTTAAGCCAAAGTTTTGTAATCTAAATGCTGATGAAAGCAATGCTTTGCAACAACTACGAACTGAACCTTTTATCAGCATTAGGCCTGCTGATAAGGGAGGTGTAATAGTTGTACTGAATAGATCTGATTACTTAACTAGTATGTATACTATGCCAAATGATGTTTGTATCTATAAGAAGGTTTTAGAGAAATATGTTAATAGATGTATTACTAATGTGAAGAATGATCTTTATGATTTGTTGATATGTGGTCTTATTGACCATGATCTGTATGAGTCCTTGGCCATTGAGAATCCCCTTATCCTACAATACATGGGTTGCCCAAAATTCATAAGGATAGTTACAAGCCTCCACTCTGCCCTATTGTTTCAGGGCACAGCTGGGTGACTGAATCTCTTTCCAAATATGTTGAACTAAAACTTAAACCTGTGCTTAGTGAGTCTTTATCAATTTTAAAAGACACTGAACATTTTCTATCTAGTTTATACTCCTCCACAAATGGTGTTGTACTTGATAATGTTTTTCTGACAACCTTGGACATGAAAACTCTATTCACTGTTATACCTAATGAAGTGGGTATTGATGTTGTCAGGTTGTTTATTTCTCATCATGGCCATTTCTCACATAACATGATTACTGTTATCTTTACTTTGTTAGATTTGATTCGATGTAATAACTGTTTTGTGTTTGAAGTTCAGTATTATCTGCATTGAACAGGAGTAGCCATGGGCACCCCCTGCACTAATAGCTATGCTAATTTGGTTATGGTGCAGTGGGAGAATGAGCAGGTCTATAATGATAATACTTATAGACACCTTATCAAGTACTATGCTAGATTTGTTGATGATATTTTTCTCTTGTGGGAAGGTAGTGAGGAAGAACTTTTGATTTTGTCAGATATCTTGAAAGTACCACAGACTATCTAAGGTTCAGTATAAACTATTCTTCCACATCTATTGACTTCTTAGATGTTACTGTATTAAGAAAAACTGAAGGCACCTTTGAGATGCAGCTTTACAGGAAACCCTGTTGGAGGAATAGTTTACTCCATCATTCTAGCATGCATCCTTCACATATTTTTTCTAACATTCTTAATGGCCAATGTTTAAGAGCCTCTAGGCTATGTACCAACGATGGGCTTTTCAAGAGACTATATATATATATATATATATATATATATATATATATATATGTATATATATAAAATGTGTGAAGGCTTTAATGTTAGGGGGTACTCACAAACCTCAACAAATAACTCCAGGAAGATTGCTTTATCGAATCGACGCACTAGAGGTGCTCCCTATTTTTCTTCAAATAATCACACTACAAATAAAAGACAGGTTGGTAATATGGGTTGCTCTTCCAGGATATTTTTTTAAATATTCTAATAACATACAACATTACTGTAATGTTATTAGAAAAAATTGGCGTGTTCTTTTAGCAGATAAAAACATAAGATGGGTGGTGGGAGATTATCCCTCCTTTACATTCAAGAATAACATGTCACTTAAAAGGCTTTTATGTTATGGCCTAAGGTCTGTATGTCCCACACCCTCAGGGAAGGTTGGTACCCTTCCCTGTTATAATTGTAAAGCTTGCTCTGCTATTTCTCCAGATCCCTGTTTTACACACCCTGTCACCGGATGTATTTTTACACCTAGATTTGTGGCAACATGTAGGAGCAGGAACTTAGTTTATCTTGCTACATGCTGTTCCTCTAATGGTTTTTACATTGGTAAGACCACACGTCAGCTGAGGGAAAGAATTCTTGAGCATTTAGGAAACATACGCAATCAGGTTATAACTAATGCACTAGCTAATTATGCCTTATCTTATCCATGCCATAGTACCTTTTTCTTTTAGGGATCTGCAAGTGCTGCATCTCAGCAGAAGAAGAGGTGATTTTAACAACACTGTTGAATTGTGTGAACTAAAGTGGATTATCTCTATGAGGGCTTATGAACCTACAGGCCTTAACAGTGGCACTTCCCTTAAACCAAACTTATTAGGCAGAAGATGATGTAAGATGATTTTTTGTTTTTTTAATTGGCTCCGTTTTAATTGTTTCTTATTGATTGGCTGAGTATTTTTTTAAAAATGTGATTTTTACTTTCATTTTGTATTTGGTCTGATGAACCGGTAACCCTGCAAAAGCGCTAACCTTTTCCCAATAAACTGTTTGCGGTTTTATATATCTTCTGGACATTTATTTGGCTGGACCGTGGTGGTTTGACTCACTTATACTTATTTCTGGATATGTTACACATGCACTGCCTTACTCTCCCTGGCACAGATGGCACTACCTCATATCATCACACAGAGCAACACTTATCTTTGTTGTTGGTATACATGTACCTGTATTGCAAACTGTACATAATGAAGTGCTCACACAGTAATCATTATTTATAGACAGGATGTATATTATTTATTTATTTTCAATTTGATTACCGGGGAAGTCCACTGGGCCATGAAGTGCCCATTTTCAGTGGAGGCCCGGGGGTGGAAGCTCCATAAGTAATACAATACAATAAAGGTTACATAATGTTAAAGGTAAAGTGTATGTGTAAAATTCATACAGTCAGGAAATGCAAATGCATAAAATGTACATCATAAGACACAGTTAACAGATGGATTCCAGATTTTTTTTTAGTATATTTACCACATATTAGTAATGGATTCTATAATGCAACACAGAGTCTATCTCCTGAAAGCCTCAGTCAACATCTCGATTGGTGTATTTACTTTTAACCCCAGTAAGCAACCTATATCATGGTTGTCTGGAAGCAGTTATGTGAACTGATGGCATTCTGGGCAGGTAAGAATGGCACAGAACATGTGTACAAAGTCATACTAAAGTAATATGATACATGCCCATAAAAGGTTAACATTGAGCCATGCAGGTATTAACAATAATTAAACACTTATCATTTTTTCCCTGGAAGGCATTTGCATAACTCATTCACTTCAACGGAGGTCAGGAAGTTTGCACTGTAACTTCCAATGGGCGGAGCCTAACCTTTTTGACAGAATCAAATTATGTCCCCACATTTCAAACAAATGTTCATATCTCTGGAACCATAGGGATTATGAAAGAGGTATAGATAGCAAACTCTACAGCACAAACTATTTTTTATTGGTAGTATTCTGTTCATTCTAGGTCTAAAATTTAATTTTATAAGTCAGAGTAAACACCGTAACTATTACATTTGTAATATTTTGTAAACAACTTACAATACCTCAGCAACCACATAAGTAACATGCATACTGTCAGCAGCATTTTATTCATAGGTTCATAGGTTGGTACTAGGCTATCAGCTCTAGGGCCTATACAAGCCTAGCCATAACAATTCCCTGGATATTTCTTCCCACAATATTTACTTCTCTGGACCCCTGTCTAGCAGGGTGACTGATGTGATCCTCGAGGTGAATTTCCTATCTCCCATCCAATCATCAAGGTTCCTTTTGAAGAGGACCAAGGAGATGCTCTGCTTGACATGTATGGGCAGTCTATTCAAGAGTATGGAGAGTCTCTGGATCAGGAACCTATCCCTCCATCATGTTTTGTTCACTGTGATGACAAGGTTTAGATCCCTGGAGAGTGTGGCTCTGAGGGATTGGGATTTCTTTAAGTGGAGCATGTACAACAGCTCAGGGTTTGACATGGCCTTGTATGTTAAGCAGAGATCGCTTATGAGTAGACGATATGCCACAGGGTATAGCTGGAGTTTTTTTTAGATGGTCAGCATAGGGCATCTGCTTTAGGCCTGTGATTCTTTTAGTGAGGTATTTCTGTGGCCTTTCCAGCTGTTGCAGATGACTTGTGAGGTACATACCAAATTGGACGTTGAAATCTATAATGGGTTTAATGAGGGATGAGTACAGTGGGACAATGACCTCCTTTTTTCTGGATGAAAAGCCCTTAGTGATGAGGTGTGCCACATAGAAGAATTTCCTGACTGTTGTAGAGATGTGGTTATCGAAGGTGAGACCACTGTCCACCTGTGTCCCCAAGTCTCTCATCACACTTTCGGTATTTAGTGTACTTCCACCTATGTGGTAATTCATGGGTACATGGTTGTTCCCAAAGGGGATAACTATACATTTCTTGGCATTAAGCTTGAGCCCATGGCTCTGGCATCAAGCATCTGTTTCTGTAAGGTCTTTTTGTAGAATATCCACATTATTTGTGTATTCAATAATGTCTCCCAGTTTGCAGTCATCTGTGAACTTTGTTAGCCAGAGTCCCTTAGTGTTGGCCTGTACTTCAGAGAAGTAGATGCCAAACAAGATCGCGCCCAGGACTGAACCCTGAGGTACTCCACTTGTCAGTTGTATGGAGCTGGATTTGAAATCGACTACTTTTACAGTCTGGGTTCTGTCAGTAAGCCAGTTGGCATCCCATCGAGTTACATAGGGATTTATGCCCAGCTTAGTAAGTTTATCTATGATTACAGAGTTAGGGATGGTGTCAAAGGTATTGGTGAGGTCCAGATAGGCTGTGTGGACTGTCTTACCCTCGTCCACAGCTCTGCAGACTGATTTGAAGAAGTCAATCAGGTTCAGGAGACAAGATCATCCCTTCACAAACTCAAACTGGGTGGGGTCCAGTGTTTGAAGGTCGCCGATGTCTTTGTTTATAAGTTCCATGATAATGCGTTCCATGCCCTTGCGGATGAGGCTCATCAGACTGATGAGATGGTAGTTCCTGGGATCCAAGGTGGATCCCCCTTGTGGAGTGGGATAACTGTAGCTGTGCGCCACTCAGTGGGCATAAAGCCTGTGGTGAGTCTATGATTAAACATGACACTTAGGTGAGGTGCCAGTTCATTTTGTAGTTCATGTAGTACATAGCCTGGCATGTCATCTGGTCCCATGGATGCTGTATTCTTAGCTATGGAGAGTGTGGTTTCTTCTTATGTGGTTGTGATTACTAGAATTTGGCAATCTTTTGGTATTGAGATGGGCCATTTAGGGGATGAAAGGGGGGTGAAGTTGGCACTAAATTGATCTGCCAGGATATTTGCAATATACTTGGGATCAGTATATTGAATGGCATTCTGTTGTAGCTCAGAGCAGATTTGAGCATTGCCATTTAGATTCTTGACATAACTATAGAATGCCTTGTGGTTGTCTTTGCAATCTTTGGCAAGTTTATTTTCATAACTAGCTTTGTAGGATTTTATGAAGGATCTCAACTTCTTACTGAGGCTGGTAAGGGAGTTTTTTGCATCCTGGGATTTTCCTCTTTTCTGCAACAGTTTCTTCCTTCTGTTGTATAGTTTGTTTATGGCAAGGGACCACCAGATTGGCTTCCTTTTTTGGAGGAAAGCATCTTGGTTCTATTAGGGATGTCATGATTCATGCATGAGTGGATGTGCTCGTACAGTGCCTTAGTGTAGGATTCAGCAGTCGAACTTTCAGTTCCTGTCTACATGGGTGTCATGAAGTTTGTCACTTCTGACGTGAGTAGCATGAAGTTGGCTTTAGAGAAGTTTTTTACAGAGGTTTCCTTACTGGCGGGTGGGGGTGGGATGTGGATGTCAAGGGTGATTAGCTTATGGTCAGACCTAACCAATGAGGGGGTGCACTGGTGTGGAGCATCTATCTCCCATGTTGGTAATGACCAGGTCTAGGATATTGGAGCCCCTGGTGGGACAATGGATTAGTTGATCCAGGGGGTTGGAATTTCTGAATTCCATGAACTATTGGAAAAAGGTGTTGATACCCGAGTAGTTTTCCCAGTTAATGGCAGGGTAGTTGAAATCACCTAGTATTAGGGTGTTTGGTTGTATATTAATATTTTCCAGTATGTTTAGAAAGGTATAGTGGGAATCTTAGGGCATGGTGGGGGATCTGTAGCATGCTACAATTTGGATTGCAGTCTTACCTAGTGTTAGTTGCACCTGGAGAATTTCAGATGCATTGTGTTGGGCAACTAGCCTGGAGGTGTGAATATCCTTAGTGAATATAGACAATCCTCCACCTTTAGTGTTTTGGTCTTTGTTTGGTGGCTGAAAAGTGTGGCAATAGTTGTAGCCTGGTATTGCCGGGGTGTTCTCTGGAGCCTTGAACCAAGTCTCAGTTACTGCACAGATATCGATGTTCTCCATTTTTAGGAGTGCCTCGAGAGAGTGCATTTTGAGGTTTAGACTTCCAGCATTGAGTAGCATTACCTTCAGATTTTGCATGCTTGTATCTGTTATGGTGGTGGTTTTGTCCTTTGAACCTCGCCTAGAAAAGCCATTATAGGGGTAGCAAGAGCTTTAGCCAGTAACCTGAATCCCAGAGGCAACAGGTGCAGACCATCTCTGGCAAAGCATTGTGATTTGTTGATCATGTCATCCCAGGCAGACAGATACTGGATCCCCTTTGGATGACTCCAGAAGCTTAGCCAATTGTTGAAGTCCATCATTTTGTCTTTATACTGTGGTATCATTCTGGGTGAAGGCAGGATGCTACTCAGGGCTAGGGTCATACCTGCCTGAGCCACATGATCGGAGAGCTCTTCCATGTCTCTTTTCATGTAGTCCAGGGAGGTACGTCTCAAGTCATTCACTCTAACATGGACAATGACAGAGTCGTATTTGTACTTGTGGAGTGACTTGAGTGCATGTGTTATGTGGTGGATCCTGTCACCCGACATGCAGATGACTGTAATTTTCTTCTTGTTCAACCTGGTGAGTGGGACATCAGTGTGATTGACTACAGAGTCACCTATGATTAAAGTGTTGTCTTGCCTTAGGTGCTGTTGTTGGGTGGCACACTAGTGTTGTGAGCTATGTGTCATTTTGGTTGTGACTGGTGTTTGTTTGCGTTTCAGCTTCGGAGGTCCTTGTTGCTTAGGAAGGTTAATGTTAAGGGCCTCTACATATGTGGGTTTAGTGTTGATATGTATGGGTGTTAATGGTGTGGGTCTTGAAGGGCTATGTATTGCTGAGGTGTAGTGCAGGTGTTAACCTTCTCATCTTGACTGTCTAGCACAAATTTGGCTGGAGAGAGCTTTGCTTCTAGTTTGGCTATGTAAGAGCATCTCTCACAGGTTGTAGTGCTGGGTGGTAGGAGGAGAGGGTTGTCTGTGTACATGAAGCAGTTGCTGAATTGCCTCAGTATGCCCAGATTCACCAGGTGGGCAGGAGAAATCACCGGAAGCTGACCCTTGGACATGCCTGTTAAGGTGGGGTTTTTTTTGTAAAGTACAAGAGCTGTTTTCCCTTACCTTTGCTAGGTACTTTGCAATTATAGGCTGTTTAGTGCCTACAATTAATTTCTCCTTATTAACAAGGATAGTTGAGTGCTTGTATCAGTTTAAGGCTTCCTAGTGCTTTCCAGCAGGTTCTAGAGCAAGTGCTAGTTTCAAGGGTTCAGAGTTTAGTGCTACTACTGAGAAACCAGCTAGTTATAAGGGAAAATTTGAAGAGCAGACTTTCTGTCACCTGGAATAGTTTAACCATTGCCCCGTGGTGCTGCATGAATGCGAAAAACATGCTAACGCATGCGTTTTTAAGCCAGAAAGTTGAAAGGGATAGAAATCAGCCCAAATCGTCAATAAAAGCACAATTTCAGAGCTGGAAACCACTTCTCTAGTGTTAGATAGGCAGTACAATCCTCACCACTCCCACTGGTAAGCAGTAGGACGTCCGTCTACCACAGCAAGGTTTGGATAGCTCTGAACACAGAAAACAAAGTCCTGAGACAAGAAAAGCCTGGGATCTGGACTATACTAGCTAGGAAAGGTGGGAAACGAGCAAACAAAATATTATTATTTTTTTTGTTTTTTGTTAAAACAGGCTAAACAATGCAATAATACAGTAAATAAACACAGAAAAGGCTAATACATGTGAGTGTGTAGCCCTCTATAAAATTAGCAATTTAAAACTTTTTAAATGAAGCAAGGCAAGTGCACAACTGAAAAATGATTTAAGAGGCAGTATTACAGTAGAATAAGTAGCTAGTCTACATATACAGCAAAGTCTATATATACAGAAAAGCAGCTAAAACAACACTAAAACAATTCACTAAATATACTCTACATTTCCAAAATGTTTGAGAAGCACAGTCAGAACACAAGGAGATTCAGGCATTTATTTTTTAAGAAAGGGAGAAAGGAGGAACAGAAGGAAAGAAACTTAGTGGGTTGGCCTTCTCTGATGTTCTCTCTGTATTAGGTAGAATGAGCTAATGACACTATTCTGGGAGGAGTGTCCAAGATCAAATTTAGAGTAGGGGCAGGCAACTGCAAGTAGGGCTACCACCTGTTCCTCTTTGCGAGGGACAGTCCCTCGTTGGGCAGTTGTGTCCTGAAAAAATAAATAAAAAACAGCAAATGTCCTGAGATTTTAGGACAAAAATAGTTTCTATGTTTTCTTTAACAGTTGCATAAAACAGTTATTTTGTATCTGAAACACTTAAATGTTATATGAAATAACATAAGCAACTCAAATACTACAAGAATAAGCTTTTATTGTACTGCAAAATCTCACTTTCTACAAAAAATGTCCCACTTTGAGCATTTGAAAAGGTGGCAACCCTAACTGCAAGGCCAGCAGCTATTTTAGGCAGAAAACACTACAGAAATGTTTATCACAGCAGAAAACCAGCAGTGAGGCAATAGCTATGAAATACAGTGCAAGTATGCAGTATACAATAAAATTGCTATAAATATCAGAATATTCATCTTGCTGAGAGCTTTCATACGAGACTAAGAACTTCTGTCTGTGTTACTTAGTTGTTCAGATATTTAGAAAAATGTGAAAATTATATCTATATAAATTGTCATAAAAACAACAGTTAATATTTATTTACATGCACTAGACAGGGATCAGATATAAATTCAATTGAGTTTGCCATTGCGCAAGCTTTAAGATGAAATCTTATAAAACCTTGTACCTAACATGGTTTTGGAATTATTGACACAAATATGAACAAGCTATATTTGACGGCTAGAGGTGTCAGTAGGAGTTAACTGCAGATGCACCTGTAGGTGTCACACGGATGTAATGAGTTAAGAGTCGGGTGCAGCATAATGTAAAACTTAAATGATCACATGTATGATGCCAGAATAGAGCTATACTATGACTTATGTAAATTCATCTATCACAGTGTAATTTACTATAGACATCATTAACATGTTGAGCCTTTAAGGAAGTTACAGGGAAAGTACTTTTCTGACTTCACTAATGTCCAGCATGCCAAGCAGCATAACTACTGGCATTCTCATTTACATGACCAATGGCTAAGTCCTTGCACATATGTAGTATTCTTTTAAGTTTTTGCCATAGGATGGGAACTATCGTTCCCTAAGGGGCATTGATGATCAGCACCAATGAACAACAGCAAACATCACCCACTGTATAAAAATGACAGGGCTAAATAAATTGTAGAGAATTGTCAAGTTTTATCATTTCTACAATTAAAATGAGCACATATATTACAATCTGAGCTAAAAAAAAAAGCTTCACATGACATGAACCCTGCGCCTCCTATACTATAGTAGAATATTCACATTATTAACATGATCTGTCACATAAAAACTTAACTAAAAAACAAAAAAGTCAATTACAAGTTCGAGTCATTGTACTTCTGCAATGGGCAGTTATGATGCGCACTTTTGCTGTCAGACTTTGGTTATTTCTTGTTATGCATTAAAATTATGATACTGTGGGGATAGGAAACATATGAGGATGAAAAGGAAGGTGAGGGTACAACCACTTTCTGCAGGGAAGGCTTAATCCTAACATTTTTGTGAAGCAGTGATTGTGTTATCTTTGTACACAGAATGCTTTGAAACATTGACTACCTGTGCACCATTGCTTTTGAATGTGTGTAGATATACGCTTAACACTTAATCGACATTCACATTGTTGGGGATATCATTCACATTGTTATGGATTGGCACCACATGTCTGAAATATTTGTGGATTCACCTTTACTTGATATGGCCAATATGTGGATCAAAGTTCAATCATATGTCCCAGTGGGTATGACTTAAACATATTTGAAAGTTGCCTTTTTGAGAAATCCTTTCAAAATGTGCTTTTAATGAGGTTTGATCCTTAACACATCATTGTCTGACAAATACAGTTAATGAAACAAACTTGGAAGGGATTAGCCTGCCAAAGTATTGATTCCCATTCTCGTGCTGCTTTGACATGTGCACATCATCGTGTAGAAACCAACATGTTTACCACTATTGCTCAGTGTGCAAATTGAGAGATTCAGAAAGTATAATTAGCATATTCAATATGCTCAGAAAGGTTTATCTACATTCTGCCTCCTAAGACTGCCAAAGACATATCCTTATGGAAACCCTATGTTCAGAGGTTGAGGAAGAGGCAATATTACAGGTTCCCCATCTCCATGGTGTAAAGCACACATGCCCATAACAAGCCCTTTTGTGACCATGTCTGGTACCATGTGATTGAGGATATCATTGCTGTTGTTGGCCAGGGCCATATATATGTATATATATATATATATATATATATATATATATATATATATATATATATATATAGATATGTGTATGTGTATGTGTGTGTGTATATATATATATATATATATATATATATATATATATATATATATATATATATATATATATATATATATATATATATCTGTGTATATGCAATGGTCCAACATAGGACCAATGATGTGATTCACAGGGCCAAGGTCAGAGCAGAAGCCGTAGCATGGGACTAGGGGGCTACTGGGGTGTGAGTCATCACTCAAGGATGCAAGACCTTCAGCAGAGGTTCACAGTGCTGTTCTGGATGTTGGGACAGAGAAGGACAACCCCAGAAGAGTTCCACTAGTAATGCCCAAGTATGCCATTCAAATATTTTTACTTCCAGCTTTGCAGCCGATAGTAAGATGAAAGCTTGAAATACATCTTGCCTATTGTGTCTAGTTACATCTGCCATTGGGGTTCAATGACCACCTGCACATGGTATTTGCATATTTGTATGCATTAGCTATGTTTTGTAGTCAATGAAATTATAGCACGTGCTTGTGTGACTGTGGTATTTGGGCATAAGCAGTATGAGTATTTTTTTTTTTTGGTGTAATCACAGGAGAGGCATAGTATGTCACCAGCATTGTGGACCTGCCTTCATCTGATATTTAGGGATCCTTATTCTCTGATGATGATGGATGGGATGAACAGGCACAGTCTGGGGCTACAGAGGTTATGTCAGGCACAGGTAGTCTGCCGTCACATCCCCACCCCACTCTATGGATGCAGTCACTATGCCTATGTATACCCATGACAATGAACCATCTAAGAGTGGACACAATTGATCAGAGCAGTGGTAGCCCCAAGTTCAGACAAGTCAGAATCTCCCCCAGCTATTGGGCGTGGGAGTTACCACAGAGGTGTGTTAGAAGAGATGCTTAGAGAAGGTATGCCTACTGCCCTTTCCATGTGGGTGGTATGTCAGTATTACCATGCAACGTATGTACAGGACCTTCACAGAGGCAAAGGCAAGGTCCACCATGTCCTCAGAAGGAGTTGTGAGACTACTGCATGTTGCGCATTCTGATGTATAGGACTGCACAAACTGTTTGTCTGATTCATTGGATAGGATTAATGACTTGGGTTGCCTATGTCTAATCCACAGAGTTACCAGGCAATACATGGGTATGCAAAGACTGGATTTCCTCTGTATACCTAATTATTTTTAATGTGCCTTTACTCTGTTTAAGTTATGCAGTAGTAGTAGTGGTAGTTGTGTAGGATAGCTTGCTCACCCACTTGTTCAAATGCTGCTGAGGGTGCCTTGCTCCCTGTAAGGGTGTCTAACTTTGACTATCTATGTCTGATGCACAGATTAGCCAAACAATGCATGGATAAGCAAGTCCATTTTATTTGTATGCATAATTTTTAGTGTTTGTATTTATTGATATTGTATATCAGTTTATTTGATGTATTATTCCTGTATACACATCATCATTTTTAATGTCTGATTAATCTGTTTAGGATTTGTAGTATTTGTTCAAGAAAGCTTGATCATGCACCTGTGCTACTGCTTTCTAGTCTTGGCTACCTATGTTTGATGCTTACAGTAGTCAGGCAAAGCACAGTCTGGTTTATTTGTTTGTATGCAGTAATGTTACTGTCTGTATCTGCTCAGCTCTTATGTTAGTTAAGTGGTGAGTGTATGTGCAATTTGATACCTCTTACCTAGGGCCATACCATATTATACCCACCTCTGTCTGGCATGGCTGCTACTGCCTCCTCCTCTGACTCCTCATCTGTTTCAGCTGCCACTGCCTGTTGCACTGGAAACTGCAGTACCTGCACTGTATCACACTGCTTTTACCGTTTTCTAACTATAATATTATGTAAGATGGCACACAGTCAGTATTTTGGTACAGGTGGCAAGGACATATTGCAGGGCAACTCTAAATGTATCCAGGCAATGGAAGTGTGACTTGAGCATCCTAAACATATGTTCTGTGACATTTTTAGTTTGTGCATCGGTGTGGTTGTATGCTTAATCTGTGGGTTGTATGGATTTCTCATTTATGTCATGATCGAAGGTTCTAGAGCATATTCAGCATCTCCAACTAGATGTCCCTGAGGAAAAACACCCCTTGCAAACCTTAGTACAGGTTACAGGTAAGCCATATGTGGGTGTGGTGGAAACTACTTTGGTGACCTGCTCATGCATTGCAAATGATACCTTGTGCATTACAGACCACCTGGCAGTTGATGGAGTCATAGCCTTTGCAGTTCACATACATTATTCCCAGTTTACCAAGTGGAGCCTTTATTTCTGCGTGGGTAAAGTCTATGTCCACCTCATGGAAATTGGCTACAGCATAGACGTCTCACATAGTGCTAGCTATTTCCTCTTGAGTACATGAAAACCACATATGCTCTCCCAAAAGTTGCAGCATTCCATCAAGGAACTGATGGAATATTCTGGAGGCTAACAGGTCACAGTACCTAAAATACATAAAGCTATGCATAACTCAGTATCCACTGGTATGGGTTTTCCATAATTCCAACAGTGGTCACAGATGGGGTGACACATACCCATTATTTGCTGTATGGTGACCACTTCCACCTGCAGCACTACATCATGATCATATTGTCATAGGCTCATAGCAGATTACTAAGCTAATGGCACAAGAGCCTTACAAGCCTAGCCATATTTAACAGAGTTTTCAAAATTTAAATAGCTAGGTGAATGAAGTGCACTGAAGCATGAGCCTATGCTATGGTATCTAATACTGACTGGCTCTGTCCATGAGGGACATGGCTGCTTCCCCAGGAGTAAATTTAAGACTATCTGTCCATTGATCTAGGTTGCACTTGAAGAGGGTCAGCAAAAGGATTTGCTTCACATGAATGAGAAGCTTATTCCAGAGAAGGGGTAGTCTCTGATAGATGCATCTATCCCTTCAACATAATTTATTTATGTCAGAAGATAGATTAAGATCCCTGGAATGTGTGACCCTCATGTAGTTTTATTTACAAATGTATAACATTTCCATCAGGACCATATTTGAGACTGCCCTGTATGCCAGACACAGATTGCCCCTTAGTATTCTGTAGGAAACAGAATACAGTGATAGGGCTTTCTATCTTTCCACATAGGACGTCCTTTTTTATAACCTGTATCTTCCTAATGAGAAACTTCTGGGGTCACTCCAGATATTGCAGATGTCTGGTGAGGTACATGCAAAAAGGTGCATTGTACTCAATTGCTAGTCTGATGAGGGCTGAATACAACTGAATTATAATGTCCTTTGATCTAGAATCCATGCACTTACTTAAGAATTGTGCCATATAGAAGGCCTTTCTCACCACTGTGGACACATGGTGATTGATCTTCAGATTACCATAAACTTGAGTACCCAGCTCAAATGTCACTGGGTCTACTCTTAGGGGAGTGCTGTCAGTATTGTAATTAGTGTAATTATCTAGGGTATATGCTTTCACAAAGGGAATAATTATGCATTTTTTTGCATTTTGTTTCAGTCCATGGCAATGGCTCCAATCATTTGTCTGCGTCAATCATTTCTGCAATATAATAGTATTATTCAGGGATTCAGTGACTATCCCCAAGTTAGGGTCATTCATGAACTTGGTCAGCCAAGGCCATTTACATTTGCCTTGGCTTCTGAGAAATAAATACCAAATAAGAGAGGGTCTAGTGCAGAACCCTGTGGTATGCTGCTGGTGACTGACCTTGTGTTTGAGGTGAATTCACCCACTTTGACATTGTGTGTCCTGTCAGTGAGACATTTGCCTACCCATATGGTGATGTAAAGGTGTATGCCTAGTTGTTAGAGTTTCTCTATAATATCAGAGTGGAGAATGGTGTCAAATGCCTTGGCTAGGTCATGGTAGACGGTATGCTGTCTTTCCCTCACTGATGGCCTTGGTGACCTTCTCAGGTTCATAGGTTCATATGTGTGTACTAGGCTAATGGCTCTGGAGCCTTTACAAGCCCAGCCCATAGGATTATCCTGGCATTGTGCCACCCGACCTTAGTTCCCTGCACCTCTGTTGAGTAAAGCCACTGTAGTGATCCCCAGGTTGAATTTTTTATTTCCCATCCACTCATCAAGATTTCTCTTGAAGAGGGACAGTGAGGTGCTCTGTTTGACATGTATGAGAAGTCTATTCTATAGCATGGGCAGTCACTGGGTTATGAACCTGTCCCTCCAGCATGTTCTGTTGATTGTGGTAATGAAGTTGAGGTCTCTAGAGCATGCGGTGTGGAGGGATTGTGATTTCTTTAGATGTAGCATTTCTAACAGAGCTGGGTCAGACATGGCTTTATAACTCAAGCAGAGATCACCTCTAAGTAGGCGATATGAGACAGAGAATAGATGGAGTTGTTTTGAGTCTGTCCATATAGGACAAGTGTTTAAGGCCTAGGATCCTCTTTGTGAGGTACTTTTTCAGCCTCTCCAGTTGTTGCAGGTGTCTAGTGAGGTAGATGCCAAATGGGGCATTGTACTCGATGATTGGCCTAATGAGGGAAGAGTAGATGGAGACAATGACCTCTTTCTTCCTGGATGCAAAACCCTTAGTAATGAGATGTGCCACATAGAAGGACTTTCTGACCACAGTGGCAATCTGGTTGTCAAAGGAGAGGTTGCTGTCACCCTGTGTTCTCAGATCTCTTATAACGCCTTCTGTGTTCAGAGGACTACCGTCGATGTGGCAATTCATGGGAACTGGGTTTTTCCCAAAGGGGATGATGACACATTTTTTGACATTGAACTTAAGGTCATGGTTCTGACACCAGTCGCTGGTCTCAGTGAGGCCTTTCTGTAAGATGTCAACATCACTTGGGGAGTTAATAATGGCTCCCAACTTGCAGTCGTCTCCGAACTTTGTCAGCCAGAGTCCCTTCATGTTGGCCTGGACTTCTGAGAAGTAGGTGCCAAACAGGAGAGGACCCAGGACCGATCCCTGTGGGACTCCACTCGTGACTGGTCAGCAGTCTGACTTGGAGTCAGCTACTTTCACACTGCAGGTTCTATCTGTGAGCCAGTTTGCAACCCACTCAGTGATATAGGGGTTGATGCCTAGCTTATTGAATTTTTCTATGATTCCTGAGTGGGAATGGTGTGAAAGGCCTTGGCCATATCAAGGTAGGCTGTATAAGCCACCTTGCCTTCATCCACAGCTCTGGTGACTGAATCAAAGAAGTTGACCAAGTTGAGTAGGCATGATCTACACTTCACAAAGCTAAACTGTGTGGGATCCAGAGTTTTGAGATTCTCTATATCCTTGTTTATTAGATCCATCATGATGCGTTCCATAGGTTTGCATATCAGACTTATCAGGCTAATGGGGTGATAGTTCCCAGGGTCTGTAGTTGATCCTCCCTTGTGGACAGAGATGACTGTAGCAGTGTGCCATTTGGTAGGGACAAAGCCTGAGGTGAGGCTGTGACTGAACAGGGCACACAGGTGAGGTGCCAGTAGTTCATGTAGAACACAGCCAGGGATATTGTCTGGTCTCATAGAAGCTGTATTCTTGGCATTGGTTTCCCCCCATTGTTGTAGATTATGTTTATGGCAGGGGACCACCAGATTGGCTTCTTTTTTTTGGAGGAGAGCATCTTGATTCTATTGGGTATGGTGATATCCATGCATTTGTGTACATGTTCGTACAGTGCATTGGTGTATGATTCAGTGGTCATGCAACTATTCTCCATTTGCATGGGTGCCGTGAAGTTAGCCACCTCTGTTTTTAAGAGCCCAAAGTTAGTTTTAGAGTAGTTTTTCATGGTTGTTACCTTTTCTGCGGGGGGAGGGGGGTTAATTTCCAAGGTAATTAGTTTGTGGTCGGATCTAACCATGGAGAAGTTGACTATTGGTGTAGAGCAACGGTCGCCCATGTTAGTAATGATAAGGTCAAGGATGTTGCTACCTCTGGTGGGGGAAAGAATGAGCTGGTCCAGGGCATTGGAATTAATGAATTCCAGGAAACGTTGGGCAAGTGTATTGGTGCATGAGTAGTTTTCTCAGTTAATGGAGAGGTACTTGAAGTCGCCCAGTATGAGAGTGTTAGGTTGGACCCTAATATTCTCCAGGGTGCTTATGAACATGGAGTGTGAGTCTTGGGCCATGGTTGGGGACCTATAACAGGCTATGACCTGAATCGCTGTCTTACCCAATGTTAGCTGCACCTGAAGTATTTCTGATACGTTATGTTGGGCTACCTGTCTGGAGGTGTGTGCATCCTTTATGAATATGGAAACACCACTGCCTTTGGAGCTTCGGTCCAAGTTCTGGGGCTGAAATGTGTGGAATGAGTTATAGCTTGGTAGTGCAGGGGTGCTTTCTGCTGCCTTGAACCAGGTCTCTCTTACAGCACAAATATCAATGTTCTCCATTTTAAGGAGAGCTTCAAGCAAGTGCATTTTGAGATTTATTCTTCTAGCACTGAGCAGCATAACCCTCGTATTGCACTTGTTTGTAGCTGTTACCATGGTAATTTGGTCTTTGGAACACTGCCGAGAAAAGGCACTATAGGGGTGGCAAGATCTTTGCTCAGTATCTGGAAACCCAGGGTGACAGATGCAGGCCATCTCTGGCAAAGCATCGAGGTCTGTCAATCATGTCATCCCAGGCAGACAGATGCTGGATCCCCTTAGAATAACACCAGAAACTTAGCCAATTGTTGAAATCAATCATTTTATGCTAGTACTGTGGTATCATTCTATGTGATGGTAGGATGCTGCTTAGGGCTAGGGTCATACCCACCTGGGCTAGATAATCTGAGAGCTCCTCCTTTTTCATGTAGTCCATGGAGGTATGTCTCAGGTCATTCACACTCACATGTACAATGACAGAGCCGTATTTGTACCTGTTGTTGAGGGACCTGAGTGCATGCGTTATGTGGTGGATCCTGGCACCTGACAGGCAGCTGACTGTTACTTTCTCCTTATGCAACCTAGTGAGTGGGACATCAGTGTGCTTCACTATCGAGTCACCTATGACTAGTGTGCTGGGCATGCTGTTTTGTTTTAGGGGCTTCGGTTAAGTGGCACACTGTTTAGGAGATTTATGTGTCTCATGATTAGTGTTGTGTTGTGGTGGTCAAGTGCGTTTCTGTCTTGGAGGTCTCTGCTGTTTGGGTAGATTTTTATTGAGAACCTCGGTGAAGGTGGGTGTATGGTTTGTGTTTTTTTGTGAAGACAGTGCTGGTGTGTGTTCTGGAGGGCTATGTGCTCTATGTGGAGTTGTGCAAGTGTTGACCTTCTGCTCTTGACCAGCTATTCTGGTCTTGGCTGGAGAGTGCGTGGCTTTCAATTTGGATATATAAGTGCATCTCTCGCAAGTCTGAGTGTTGGGAAGTAAGAGGAGAGGATTGTCGGTGTACATGAGGCAGTTGCTACAATGCCTCAGGATGCCCAAATTCACCAGGTTAATAGGAGAAAGCACAGGGAACTGACCTTTAGACATGCCTGATGGGGTGATGGGGTGGGCATTAATAATAAGTACTGGAGCTGTTTTCTTGTAGAACATTTAGTGCTGGTAGCACTTTTGTGTGCTACAATAATTGCTACAAGAAGTGTGATATGGTAAAGTGCTAGACTAGTAAGCTAGCAAAAGTGCAGGAGAGGAGAGAACTAGCAAATCTAAGGGAAAAATGGAAGAGCAGACTTTGGCATCTCTCAGAAGCTTGCAAACAGTCCAGGATACAGAAAATCTGTATCTGGACTAGACTAGTTACAGGAAAGGCAGGAATCAAGTGCAAACATGGGCTTTTATACCAGAAAGTTGAAAAAGATGGAAAACTGCCTAAACGGCCAATAAACTACAAATTCTGGGCCAGAAAACACTCCTCTTGTGGTACATAGGCTACCTAGTAATTACCACTACCACTGATAAGAAAGAAGGCTTCCCTCCAACACAGAAAGGCTTGGGGGCCTCAAAAGCTTACATACAGTCCTGGATACAGCAGATCTGTATCTGGACTAGACTAGTTACAGGAAAGGCGGGAAAAGTGCAAATGTGGTCTTTTAGACCAGAAAGTTGAAACAGATGGAAAAAAACTGCCCAAATAGCCAATAAACTACAATTTCTGGGCCAGACACCATTCCTTGTGTGGTAGATAGGCTACCTAGTCCTTATCACTCACACTGACAAGCTAGAAAGCTTCCCTCTGACACAGAAAGACTTGAGGGGCTCAGAAGCTTACAAACAGTCCTGAGTACAGCAGATCTGTATCTGGAGTAGACTAGTTACAGGAAAGATTACAAACATTCCTGGATACAGCAAATCTGTATCTGGACTAGACTAGTTATAGGAAAGGTGGGAAACAGGTGCAAATGGGGGCTTTTAAACCATAATGTTGAAAGGGATGGAAAAAACTGCCCAGACAAACAATAAACTATGATTTCTGGGCCAGAAACTACTCGTCTTGTGGTAGATAGGATACCTATTGCTTACTACTCCCACTGATAAGCTAGAAGGCTCCCCTCAACACAGAAAGGCTTGGGAGGCTCAAATAAGTAATCTGGATTTAACAGATATGATCTACCCTTATCAAATACAAAGTTTATTACAGAGTCTGGAGTTGATCTATGAACTTGTAGATAAGGTCCAGGATGATTCTTTCCATTGCCTTACAAATGAGGCTTGTCAGGCTTGTCGATTTATAATTCCCCAGGTTGGTTGACAATGTCTTCTTGTACAGAGGGATGACTGTTCCTGTCCTCCATTCTGCTTGAAAATAGCCAATCTGGAGGCTGTGGTTCAATGTTTATCCGAGTGGGTTTGATAGGTCATGTTTTAAGTTATTTAAAAGGCTACCTGGGATGTTGTCAGGGCCCATTGATGTTGTGTTTTTCCTTAGAGAGAGCAGATATGACCTGGTCTTTGCTGAGGAATGGTGGCAGCTATACTTTGGGGGACGACCGGTGGGGATAAGGAGGGGTGAAGTTTGATCCAAATCTGTCAGCTAGCAGGCTGGCTATTTCTTGTGGTCGAGTATGAGTGGACCCATCCGCAACCAGCTCTGTCCATAGCTGAGTATTTCCCTTAAGATTTCAGACATAAAGCTTTGTGATTTTTCTTAACTAGGGAGGCTATTTTTGCTTCATAAATTGCTTTTGAGGGATTGACCAGATCTCTGATTTGTTTCTTTAGACTAGTGAAGGATTTCTTCTGCTGAGTCTGTTCTCACTTATTTTTGAACATTAGTTTCTTTCTTTTGTTGTATAGCCTGTTTATACCAGGGGTCCACCAGGGTGGCTTGTTTTTTAGTCAAGACCTGAGTTTAATCCGGTCCGGTACTGCCAATTCCATACAACTGCATAAATGGCTATACAGAACATTGGTGTACACCTCTGCATAGGATTTTCTGTTTTCTGGGTTCTGGGAGCTTTGAAATTTCTTATGTCATTGTTTAGTAGGATAACTTATCTTGGAGAAATTCTTAAACATTTTTGAGCTTGATGGGTTATCTGACCTTATATTTATTTCAAAGGAAACCATTTTGCAGTGCGATCTTACCAAAGAGGACACTACGTGTGTGTGGGGGGGGGGGGGTGTGCAAAGGGTGACTGTTGCTGTCTTAGATTCTGCTAAAACATAGCCTGTCTAGAGGCTTTGGTTCAATAGGGATCCAAGTGGGTCTGCTATGCCATTGTTTTAAATCATTTAAAAGGCAACCTGGGATGTTGCCAGGCCCCATCAATGCCATGTTTTAGTCTTTGAGAAAACAGAAATGATTTGCTGTCTTGAGATGATATAGGATGAGGAATGGTGGCAGGTATAATTTAGGGGCTGACTAGTGGGACAAGGGGGAGGGGGGTGAAGTTTGATCCAGTCTGTCACCTAGCAAGTTGGCTATTTCCTCCAGTTGAGTATGGATGGTGCCATCCACAACCAGCTCTGCACATAGCTTGGTATTCGCCTAAAGATTTCAGACATAGTTAAAAAATGCCTTGTGATTTTCCTTGGTTTGGGAGGCTAGTTTTGCTTCATAATTTGTATTGAGGCTTGACTAGATCTCTGATTTATTTATTTAGACTAGTGAGGAATTTCTTCTTCTGCTAAGCCTCTTCTCACTTATCTTGGACATCTGCTTCTTTCCTTTATTGTATAGTCAGTTTATATCAGGGGTCCACCAGGGTGGCTTGTTTTCTCATTAAGACCTGGGTTTAATCTGGTACAGTACTGCTGGATTCTATACAACTGCTTTAGTGGCTATACAGGGCATTGGTGTAAACCTCTGCATAGGATTCTGTGTTTTCTGGGTTTGGGGAGCTTTGAAATTTCTTATGCCATCTTTTAGTAGGAGATAATTTGTCTTGGAGAAATTCTTTAACATTGTTGAACTTGATGGTGTATCTGGCCTTATATTTATTTCAAGAGGCTGTTTTGCAGTCATATCTTAACAAACAAGACATTACACTGGGGGGGGGGGGTGCAACACTTATCCATGTTAGTGAGAATTATGTCCAGGATATTTGAGCCCTGAGTGGGTATGCTGACCAGCTGTTCCAGAGCATTTACATTGACAAAGTTAAAAAATCTCTAAGCCTGCATGTTAGTAGTCATGTATGTTCCCCAATCAATGATAGGGTAGTAAGATCATCCATGAGTAAGGTATTGGGCTACATGGTGAGTGACTCCAGTAAGTCCAGGTACGCGGCATGTTTTTCCTGGTTCATGATGGGGGATCAATAGCTAGCAATGATGTGGTAGGGGATTTTTGCCTATGATTAGTTAGACATGGAGTAGCTCAAGAGAGTCATACTGTTTGACTAGTCATGAGATGTACTTATCTTTTATGAAGTTGGATACACCTCCTCCTTTGGTTCTTACTTGCTCAGTTGGTGTTCGGTCCATATGGAATGTGTTTTAGCCTTGCACTGATGAAGTGTGTTTTGTGGATTTGAACCATGTCTCAGAGACTGCACAGATATCAGCATTTTCCAAGACGAGGAGTGCTTATAGGGAGCGCAGTACCTTGAACTTATAAAGAGAAGATTTTGTTACGTTTGGAGATTGGTTACTTTGACACTGCCTAAAAAAGGCATTAGAGGGGTGGCTAAAGTATCTGCAAGTATCCAAAAGCTGTGAGGAGACAGGTGCAGACCATCACTGGTAAAACAATGTGGCCTGTTGATCATGTCTTCCCAGGCTGACACATATTGAATGCCGTTAGACTGAAAACAAAAGTTAAGCCAATTGTTAAAGTCAATTATTTTTTGTTGCATTGTGGAATCATCTTTGGTGAAGGTGGAATGCTTCTCAATGCTAGACCCATAGTTACCTGTGACATATAATCTGTGTTTCTTTATATCACATCCACATGGATTATGACAAAGTCATACTGGTATTTGTAGCTGAGTGACTTGAGTGCTTGTGTGATCTGACAGACTCTGGCACCTGACAGGCAGCTAACCATAACCTTCTGCTTATCCAGCCTGGTGAGGGGGGGCATTCAAGTGGCTCATTATGGAGTCTCCTATTTCCAGTATGTTAGGTGTTATGGCATTTGACCTTATAGGATTGTTTATTGAAAGACTTGTGTGTGCATTTTTATGTGTTGTGGTTGCTGTTTGCTTTGTTGTGTGTTTTTGTGTTTTTTAAAGGAAGCATTTTGGAGGCTTCTGAGGTTAAGTTACTAGTGAGTACTTTTGCATATATGGGTTTATATGTCAAATCCTTATTTAGTGTGGGAAGTGGTGTGTGTGTGTGTGTGTGTGTGTGTGTGTGTGTGTGTGTGTGTGTGTGTGTGTGTGTGTGTGTGTGTGTGTGTGTGTGTGTGTGTGTGTGTGTGCGTGTGTGTGTGCGCGTGTGTGTGTGTGTGTGTGTGTGTGTGCGTGCTTGTGTGTGCGTGTGTGTGTGTGTGTGTGTGTGTGTGTGTGTGTGTGTGTGCTGACAACTTGTTTGGCATTTGATTTGTCTGTATGTGAGAGTCTTGCCTCCATTTTCGTAGTATAATTACATATCTTACATATAGTATTGTTGTCAGTATACATGAGAAAATTGTTACCTTGCCTTTATTGTGTATTTCCTGGAAGCCATGAAAGGTTAAATGTGATCTGAAAACCCTACACCTTTGGAAGCAACATGTGGCAACTTGAGAATAAGCAGTTTGTATAAGACTGTCTTGCAGATACAGGTTTACAATGGTTGGGGCAACCCCTTGAATGTTTTAAAAATGTCTTTTGGCTGAATGTGAGCATATCACTGCAGCATCATGTTTGCACAAGTTTTATATGGTTACAAATCTTTCTGACATTTTTTACATAATTTGTATACAATGAAGTAAAGAAACATACCCCACTTTGCTATAGTTGACAAACTCAGCTAATTGGGCATAAACCCCTACATAACTCGTTGGATTGAAAGTTGGCTCACAGACAGGCCTCAGGAAGCCAGCTAAAAAGCCACTCAGCAGGCCATAAAAACTGGTTTATTAATAAAAATAAAAACGGTGATACAGCAACCAAGAAATAACCACGTACTAAGCGCTTTCACCCAACCTCATAAAGGGCTTCATCAAAGTACTAAATCAACGAAATGTAAGCCATCCCTTATATACTTTTAAATTAATTGAATAATTAGTCAATTACAATTAAATTACAATTAAATGAACCTGAACCTGAAAGAAATAGTGTCAGTGACAGAACTATATGTGGTTGATAAAACTCTAAAATTTTAAAATTGTCTCACAAATACATAATTGTGAAAAAAATTAAACACAATCATGATAAAATAAAATAAGATTTTGATGGGCAATTAAATAGATAAATGAAATAAACTCTTTAAATAAGCATAAATAAAAAATATATATTTGAAACATAAAAATAAAAATGTATAATATGTATGATATTGTGTTGTAAAAACAAGTGTAAATATGAAAACAAATATGAATATGAAAATGAAGGTGTATACAGGCCCTAAAAATGAGTACTCCTAACTATCATGTCTAAAATACTACCCAGTTTAATATTCAATTTGATATATGTGTTATATGTATGTTGTGTTTGTGAATAACTGTCAAATATAAAATGGAAGTTAAGTTAATAAAAACATGTTCTTTAAAATATAGTAAAATATGTTGTGAATGTATAGGAGTGTTTGTAAATATGTTGAAATATTGTTCAAATAAAATATGATTTAAGTTTCAGTACACTAGAAATTGAAACATGTTCGTTAATGCCTGGTAGAGTACAGACATTAAGCCTAAGTTGCCAAAGACATTCCTTGGCCTCCAGAATTGTCTTCTCATTTCCTCCTTTGTGCACATTGTGTGGGATTCTGTCGATAATAAAAAATAGAAACCTCTTAAAATTTGAACATCTAACACTGTGGTTGTATAGAGCACTAGTGTTTTTGTGTTTTTTGATGTCTCTCACGTGTTCAACTATAAGTGCTCTTAACTTCCTAATAGTTTTGCCAACATAAAATGCTTGGCATGTTGAGCAAGTTGCTACATAAACAACTATGGTAGAATTACAATTGCAATAACCTGGACATCTGATTGTTTTACCAAAATTTGCTATAACCACGTATGGACCATCATTAATGTATTTACATACATGGCATGCTCCACATTTATTCATTTTTGACTTTTTAAAAATGTCAATGTTTGTATTGGTCTCAAAAATATCTTTTAGATTCCTTCCTCTACTGTACGTAATCTTAGGGTATGTACCCAAAACATCAGTTAATTCTGCATTGTTACTAATGACACTGGTCCAAGTCTCATGAATAATGTTTGCAATTTTAGAGAATGTTTCGTTGTAAGGTAGAATAAAAGTGTAATTTCTAGATACTAACTTGTCGGTTTCAAATGTATTGCCAATACCAAATTTAATAATATGTCTGTATAACAAATACCTTTTTGTACTGATCTCTTTCTTAGTGTTAAATATGAGATCATAAGGATATCCCCTATCAAAAAACATGTTAGATAGTTTTTCTATTTCCTGATTAAATACATCATCATTGCTAATTATTCTAGACAGCCTGACCATCTGGCCTTTAATTAAATTCCTCTTCTGATAATAAGGATGACAGCTGCCAAAATGTAAAAAGGAATTTGAAAAAGTATTCTTTCTGAAGATATTGGACTGTATATCGTTGTTGTGATTTGAGAAAACAATATCTAAAAATTCACAATCATTGTCATAAATTTGACTGGTGAATTTTAGAAAACTGGATGTCTTTCCTAAAAATTCTATGAATTCAGCAAATTCGTCTTTACTCCCCTTCCAAAAAATAAGTATATCATCCAGGTATCGTATATATAATATAATTTTACTCCAAAAAGTAGATGTGAAGACCTGCTCTGTCTCCCAGTGTGCTAAAACCAAATTGGCATAAATTGGGGCACATCTGGCTCCCATAGCCACACCAGTTCCTTGTCTATAATACTCTTCATTCATATATAAAAAGTTATTCTCAAGAACTATTTCCATCAGCTCTGTCAAAAATCTACATTTTGAAACATTAATACCACTGAATTTTAATAGACTAGCCTCAAACATTTCCAATCCTTCTATGTGTGGGATAACTGTGAATAAATTCACTACGTCTATAGTAGCCATAAAAAAATTGGGGCCAAGTTTCACCATACTTTGTCTAACCAAGTCTAAACAATGCCAAGAATCCTTTAAGACATGCGAAAGTTTACTTGTCTCCTTACAGTGAATATCTATGTAGGCAGCAATGGCCTCAGTCTTGGATCCCCTTGCAGAAACTATAGGCCTAAAAGGTGGATTGTGCATGTTTTTATGTATTTTAGGAATTCCGAAAATGGATGGAATAATAGGAAACTCAACTGATAAATATGAAAATTCCTCCTTGTTAATAATTCCATCCATTAAATATTCGTATAATAACCAATCCACCTTGGTATATGCTCTATACATTTTGTGCTTGCTTACTTTTTCATATGTATTACTGTCACTCAGCAAGGTTGACATCTTGTTGTAATAATCTGTGTTTGTCATTATAACCACACCACCTCCTTTGTCAGGTTTCATAATTCTGTATTTACCTGACGTGGTGAGTTCTTTAAGACAAAATGTTTCTGCTGGGGTGAGGTTTTGCATTGTGTATGTTTTACTAGATAGGAATCTCCTAATCTGACTTTCACACAGTGTTTCAAAAATGTGAACCATACAATTTTGTGGGGGTATGAATGTACTACTACGTTTAGTAGTAAAACTTCTGGTATCACAGGTAAGGTTGTTGTTGTTTGAAAACAAGATTTTTAGATTCAATATTCTGGTGTACAATTTTAAATTAATTAACAATTTACCAATATCAAGTTTAAAAGAAGGCACAAAAGTAAAACCTCTTCTGAAGAGGGCTAAAAAATCTTTACCAAACTTTTTGTCAGTGAAATTGTATAGACTAAAGTCCCCTTCAGTAACAATGGAACAATTGTTGTCATAAAGTAAACTGACAGAATTTTGTACTGTTCTTAAGTCAAAAACTTCCTTAACATTAAATATTAGGTTAGTACAGTAAGTGTCGTGTGTAGGATCATTCAACTGAAAAGCAAAACATGATGCAGTAGATTTGCCCTCGTTAAGTTGATCTACTACGTAAGGTGAACCTATCTGTGCCAAGAATTGGCCCTGTGTACTGTACTGTTGTAATTTCTGCTCTGCTGATGATTGTGACTGCTGTAACGCTCTCGTAACCATTCTGATCTCCTGAGGGTAGGTTGTTCTAAAAAAAACTTCATTAAAGTTGTTGTCACCTCTGTGTGGTTGCTCATTGAGAGGGATTCGGTTAATTTCTCTGTTAGAATCAAAATCGGCAGATTTTATAGTATGTTTCATGTTCTTATATTCTTTAAAGTGTGCATATGCTTTACTCTTCTTGTAATCATGAGTGTCCCTATTAAGCTTGTGATTTTTAATGTCTAACCCTTTGTTGATAAATTTGTCCATGTCTTTGAAAATGTTTTCTAACCGAAACTTATTGTGTTCGTACAGTAAGTCCTGTCGTATACTACTATGTAACAAGCACAATTGTTCATTTAAAGCTGCCAATTTTAAGTTGTTATTACATATAATAAGTTTTAGCAGTTCCAAACCAGTCTTATCAAATAACTGAAGTAACTCTTCAAATAAAACAGTACCTTCTTTAAACCCATATGGAAGTTTGAAAACACGTAATCCTTTCGGGACTTGTCCCAATATCACAGATCTTTCAAGAAAAGCATTGTCCATTTGCAGTGACTTGTAAGTCTTTAGGACTCGTTCAAACTCCTTAGATTGTGTATTCAACGTACCCATGTCTCTGTGTTTAGAATCCTGACAGTCACGCAATAAAGGGGCTGCTAGAAAAAGTTTTAGATCCATATGGTTCGTCTCATGTCTTGCTGTTGTACCAGGCACAGCTCCATTCAGTCCGTCCCTAGTGTTCACCATGGAGTTAGGGGGTGGATCTACATGAGTGTCACTTCCTGTGTTGACCCCACCTCGAGTCGGACTCCTAGAACGATTACTAGCTGACGGTCTGTGCAAACTAGTGTTTGGGGTTGAATGTAAGGTATACAGCCGCTCCTGTGAATCTGAAACTAAAACGTCTACTTCCACTGGGCTCTTCTGCATCCTGTCATGCAGAACCTTAATAAGCTTCTGGGTTAATTCAATGTGTTCCAGCAGCAACCAATCCATATAAGTGCAGGTTACAATAATCCAAATACAGCAAGACGTTCACCAAAGATCTGTTTGTTGACAAACTCACCTAATTGGGCATAAACCCCTACATAACTCGTTGGATTGAAAGTTGGCTCACAGACAGGCCTCAGGAAGTCAGGACTGGTGATACTGATACCACCTCTGCTACGAGACCAGTCATCAGGGGGATACTTCAGGGCTCCATGCTGTGACCGCTCCTACTTGGCATCTACTTCTCAGAGGTAATAGGCTAATGTCAAGGGCCTTTAGCTGACCGAGTTTGCAGATGACTGCAAACTGGGAGCTATCACAGATTCCCCCATGAGATCTAACAAAGACAGATAACTGGTGCTAACGTCAAGGATTAAAACTCAATGCCAAAAATGCATTATAGTGCCTTATAGGAAAACTGCCACCCAGGCTAATTACTCTATTGATAAGACAACACTAAGAGCTGACTCAGTAGTCAGGGTTCTAGGAACATATATCAACAGCAATATGGACTTTGACCAACATGTGGCAAAGGTAGTAAGGAACACATTCTATGTAGCCCAGCTTATAAGAAAAGGCATGGTATCCAGGTCCAAGGAAGTTATAGTGCCACTTAATTTGGCCCTTATCAAACCTATGATTGAGTATAATGCCCCCTTTGGCATGCACCTGACCAGACATACGCAACAGTTGGAATGCCCACAATGATTCCTTACCAGGAAAATCCAGGGAATAAACACATTGTCCTATATGGATTGCCTTAAAGCACTATCTCTAGGCTCAGTATCCTACAGGTTACTGAGAGGTGGTCTATGCTTGGCATACAATACATTCTCATATCTAGCCCTGATGGATCTTTTGCATATCTGCAAAATGAACAGCATCAGAACCACTAGATCCGTGGATTTAAATTTTGCCTGTGACATGAATAAGACATGTTGGTGAGACAGATATGTTTCTCAGGGGATCCTTATTGTCTGGAATAAGCTCCCCATCCATGTGAAGCTGATTCCATCCCTAACCCTGTTTAAGTGCAACCTTGACCAATGGATGGGAAATTGGAAATTCACCTGGGTCTGCCCCCCATGTCTCTGATAGATAGAGGTAGACAGTAATGCCCAAATTAACACTACCCCACATAACCTCTACAAACTTCCTAACTGACATAGCCCCTCCTAATAAATGCCTATGATGCATAAGGGCAGTTTGGTTAGGTTGCACAGCTAGGCTTACAAAGGTCCTGGTAGTAGTTACCCTAGTATATATCTATGAATCTATGAACCTATGAACCTACAGCAGGGATTGTTATAAAGTCATTAGCTAACCCTTGTATTCAAGCTGGCTGTATTGTGCTACAGTGTTTTCTGAATCACACACATCCTGCTAGTTGCTGTTCATCATCCACATGACCTTATTGCAATGAATCCTGACCTTAATGTCTGCCTATGTACTCAAATTTCCTGCATAACACTGCTCATAATACATCACCATTAAAATCTAACTCTTTGTGAATCAGCTCACAAAGGTAAGTAACTAAAAGAAATATGCTGCTAGGCCAAAAATTCACATTAAAGTAAAAAAAAAAGTCTTTCGGCTTTTCCTGGTTAGGTGTCAGCACAGCAGAATGCCGGTCTGCTAATGATTGGCAGAGGATTTTTATGGTGCTGAGTTGCCAGCCTGACACCCAGCCTTCAATGAAAGCACACCAATTCACACATGCACATACCTGCATGTCTTTAATGTCACTAGACCATGGGGAGGACATTCAGACTCCACACAGAAGGGGCTCCAGCCGGGAATCGAACAGGAGAACCTTTTGCTGTGAGGTGACAATGCTAACTGCTGCACCACTGCGGCCGTAAATGGGTCAACTGAGCCAGGCAGGAGTCGAACTTACAGTCTTCTGATCTGTAGTGAGACACATTATCCATTGCGCCACTGGCCCCGGCAAAAAAATTCACATTAAAGTATGCTTGACTATCTAAAACAGCATCATATAGCAAGCAATTACGCCTGTGTTCTTCCCTCAAAGACATACCTGATTGTTCATACTAATTATACCTAGTTGTGGATAGCTGTCCAGTGAACAGACTGATTCTGCACATCTCCTATTTGTACTATGTGCTTGCAGCCATTTTCACCATCACCATGATGCACCTTTGCAATACACCAAGCTTACATTCCTTTTATGTATGTATGTATGTATGTATTTATTTACTGCTGCTATTTTCTCACCTAGCCTTCTTGCTAACTAACCAATCCTACCTCCAAGCTACCCCACAGACCCATTCATTCTCCAGGGAGATAGACATCTGTCCATTCTTTACACTCAAGCAAAAGATGACTGAAACATAAACCTAAGGCCATAATAATGATAATATCCATTTGTTAACCAGCTAGTCCCACTGGATACCCAGTCCCTTTTCAGGGCCAACCCAGGGGCAGTGTCTGGTTAAGTAGTTAAAGTCTCCCAACTGAAATGCTGACACTCAAAATGCGGAGTGTCAAAAAGCCAGGAAAAAAGACTGAAAACACAGGAAAAGAGTGAAACTCAAAAATTGCTCTTCTCCTTAGAACTTCTTTTTGCCGGGGAACTTATATATACCAACTTGAGACTGATGTACCTCAGAGGAATCTCAAACAGTGTATGCATGTCCATTCTTTTAGCGATTTAACCTCTACATTTTGGGGCATGCTCTAGCAGGTTCCAACATTTCCGATGGTTAATTGGTCAAATCAGGGCTAAGGGAATCAAATTCTGCACAAGAGGAACTACAACTCATAGCCTTAAATCTCTAAACAAACTGCCACATATTATGCAGGCTCTGGGATGAAGACTTATGATTTTAGGACCTATCCCCCCCGACCCATAACATCTAAGTGCTGACATGCAATGGAACTTTCCAAAGCATGTGCCTTTTTATGTGATGTATTCTACTGGTCCTGCCCCTTTGAGACAGCATGCCCCCAAGGGATTCAATGCCTCTACCAGAGATTCTGATGCAAAATGTATGCCTGGACACATACTGCACCCCTCCCCCTAAGAAGAGGTGTCTCTATTAATTCTTGTTGTTTTACTCTTCACCTACTCCAGATACAGTTTGTGCTGAGCTACTAACTAAAGTATAATCACTTGGGTAGTACATAAGGATTTGTTCCTCTATACAAATAAAGCTAGCAGACCCAGCCCGAATTCTGACATAAACACCACAAGTTCAGAACAATAAAGTATCACCCTACCATTCTGAAAAACTGTGACAATGTTGAGAAATTTCTTTAAATCTGCTGCTGTCCAGCTGTCAGAGTAGTAAGCAAAGCAAGCTCTTCAGTCACACACTTGGCTTAAAGAGAGCTTGCTTTATCTTTGCTTTAGCTTTTTTATTCTCTAACCTGGTTTCACTTGCTCCCTCATGGATTTTTGCTGTGTAACTTCATCTTCCCTACACCTTCATTCCTTTCCTCTGATTCATCTTAACTGTTTTTGCCTTCCTATTAGAACAAAGTCTCCTGCCTTTAGACCAGGAGTAGGATGTTAAGAAGGTGCTGAAAAAATGAGCCCGCTACTGACTCCACTGTGGCTTTTGTCATTGCCACCACATCATCTAAGAAGAATCAGTGTACTATGACACACCTTATTCATCATCGTCATCACCTAGCCTGTGTTTCACACTTCTCCCTGCTCCGTGTCTCTACTGTAAAAGTAACTTATGATAACATGTTAAAAGTTTTTCAAAGATCTAAGCAATGCATGCCTTCCACTAATTTCTGAACTAGTATTTTGGTTATAAAATAACTATTTGTTAGATTTAACCTCATGATAGAAGGGGTGCTATGCCTCACTGGCTTCTACATGTTCTAAGATGGTTTACTTCAGTGCTGATTCCATTTTTTATAATGGTTATTGGAAGCTTCTGCTCTTATAGATACAAAATTAATCTTTCTTTTCATGATTTCTAAACAGAAGTGGAATTACCATGTATCACTTCTAACCAGAAAGCATTCTACTCCAGATCTCATCTGATCACCCTGTTTTGTTTACATTAAGGTTTTAGAGTTCTTTCAAGTTTCCTTTTCTTTTGAAGCAGGTGACACCAACAATTTGTCCTGGACATTTCTGCTAGTATTCATTCATAAGCTTTGCATTTTTTACAGCTCTGTTGGACAAATACTAGCCTTTTTATTTATTTTATTTATTTAACATTTCTTGACTGGGAAAGCCCGATTAGGACAGAAGCGAGGCCAAGGGAGAACCACTTTTTCTTCAGTTTCACAGTTTCGCATTGTTATTTATTTGTACTTTCATAGATCATGATTAGGATTTGTCAATCTTTTCCAGTGAGTCTGATTATTCTTTCCAGAGTTTCAGTCCTTGGTGTTCAAGTGATTTTTCTTGAATCCTTCTGACTATTGATATTGTTCTGTTCTCCTCATAAATTTCATTACATTTGCTAAATGCTGTGATTTGTGGCATTGCTCTGTTTTGTCAAAATCCTGTCTCCAGAAGGCCAGATTAACTACTAAGTACATCCACACTATGCTTAATTTTATTGTCAACCACATTGCTGACCATTTGCTCCAAAATGGCTGCCCATTGCAGCTCTGTGATCTTTTCTACCTCACCAGGTGAGATTGCAAGGTCTGCTCTTCTTTCAATACCATCTAGCTCTATCTGATCCCTGCCATTAACAAGGCATCAAGAAAGAGCATTCTGATTTGTATCACTGTAGTCGACTTGCTCTGACTAACTAAATCTACATATTGATATTCTCTATCAATACTCCCCTTTTTTACGTTTATATGTTTTTCTGAAATAAATAATCATAATACTAATAACATATTTTCAGGAATTCAGAAAGAATCCCTGAACTGGCAATAGCAGCTGTGACAAAAGAGGCTGTTTTCATGAGTTGGTAATTTAAAGACATATTAGCCACAGTGAGGAAAGACTTCATTATCAGCTAATTTGCATGTCTCTAAATTATCTTTAACTACCTCTAATGCAAATCAGCACCTTCCTGCAATATCATAGGATCATAAGATCACAGGAAGTTACTAGGCTAATGGCGCTAAGGTCCTTACAAGCCTAGTCAAGTTCTACCATTATTTCCACAATAAGCACTTATTGCCCCTGTCCAAGAGGGACATGAGTGGAACCCCTTGGCTGAATTTACGGTTACCCATCCAATTGTCCAGATTGCATTTGAAGAGGGCCAATGAGTACGCTGTTTGATATGAAGTGGGAGCCTGTTCCAAAGGTATGGTAATCTCTGGGAGACTAATCTGTCCCTCCAGCAGGTTGTATTAATGTCATATACTAGGTTAAGGTCTTTAGAGTGAGTAACCCTTGTGCCATTTGACTTGCGGATATGCAGCATTTCAAATAAAGCAGGGCCAGATATTGCCTTATGAAACAGAATAAAGTGACAGTGATTTCAGACAATCCACATAGGACTGATGCTGAAGACCAAGAATTTCCCTTGTGTGGAGCCTTTGTGCTCTCTCCAATTGCTGTATGTGCTTGTAATGGTACATACCAAAAGGGGTGTTGTACTCAATTATTGGCCCGATGAGGGAAGAGTACAGGGAGGTACAGGGAGGTTATAACTTCTTTTCTTCTGAAGGCAATGCCCTTACTTGTGAGATGAGCAATATAGAATGCCCTCCCTACCACTGTGGAGACATGGTGATCAAAGGTAAGGTTGCTATCAAACTGTGTACCTAGATCTCTCACCACTGAGTGTGTAGTTAGGCTGTTGCTATTGATGTGGTAGTTAGCAGGAACATTGCTCTTACCAAAATAGATGGTAATACATTTTTTGTATTGAATTTAAGGTCATGACTTTGGCACTAATCATTTGTATGTGTAAGACCCTTTTCTGGATGTTGACATCATTTAGAATGTCTATGACCACTCCCAGTTTGCAGTCATCAGCAAACTTTGTCAGCCACAGACCTTTAGTTTTTGCTTGTACTTTGGAGGAATAGATTCCAAACAGTAGAGGTCCTAAGACTGATCCCTGTGGAACATCACTGGTTACAGGTGTGCTTTTGGAGGTTGAGTCCCCTGTTTTGACTATATGACTATAACACTGATGTTCCATGCATCATATTGGTACAGGCACACCTACACACATGCACATATTCAAACACACACACACACACACACACACACACACACACACACACACACACACACACACACACACACACACACACACACACACAAACACACATGTCTTATCTGTCCAAAAGGTGAGCTAACATCCAAGTAGGGGGGTTTACTTAGGGGATAGTGTACATTTTTGTAAGTCAGTGTGTATGTTTCTAATCCTCTATAAGTATCCTATAGCATTATCTTTGGTCTTTACTGCAGAATGTTTCCATTTCCCCAATATTGTATTTGTATACTACAAGGCTGAACTACAGCCTTGTAACAATTCAGCAAACTAAAGAGGCAAACTATTAAATGGTTTGCTACTGCGCTGTGCAGGGTACTTGTATGTTTAAACTGTAATGCTGAGCATTTGATGAAATAGTAATGCTCGATGAATGGAATGCTTGCATTTTAATGAAGAGATCCAAGGTCTTTAAAGCAGCTCAAAAGCACTTCTTAAATGTATTCATTTTTAAGAATAATTAGACTAATTAAACATTGAATAATTCAGGCATCAATAAATGGGAGTGCATATGTTATAGAAGAAAGCATTTATGATAATTGGTTCATTTCTTTGAATATATATCTTTAAATAGATACACAGAATAGCATCAAAATGGCATTAAAAAAATAACAGGAGAGGATTAAAGGGCAATTTAATTCCCAAATGGCATAACATTTAAATCATTTCATAATCTTGTGGCAACATCAATCATCCAGATGGACTAAGAAGTTTAGGAATTAAAGTTGTTTTTTAAGTATTTCTGAGCTAAACTTTTATCTTTCAGAGAATTTAACTTTTTTGATAATTCAAAACACAGTATCTTCTTAAACAAGCCTGAGGAGAGGTTAGTGTCCAACTTATTATTTAATCTAGATATTCCAATTTCTTATTAATTTCTGGGCAGTCTTTCAGGATCTGCACATGGTGTATTTCATATTGCACAAATGAAGCATGTGAAATTGCACGGCTCCCGGCAGTACCAGACAAGAAAGGCTGGATTACTCATTCCATGGCCATAATAACTATCATCTCAGGCTAGCAGCTCAGTTGTGGAATGCATCATTCTTCTACCCAAATCCTTATGCAAAAACAAAATGACAGCTAACCCCACACTAGACTAATACAGTGTTCCATTTTAGTTCAGGTATCCCTACTTATTTGAAGGAGGATATTGCTAAGTTTTCTTGCAACCCAGGCCCACACCCCTTGGAAATGGGTAATACATGCTAGCAGCATTAGACATATGGACAAAAAAACAGGTTTACTACAAATAAAGTAGGTCTATAATCCAATTAAGGAAATAGCACCTTATCAACAAGCCTTTAGTATATGTTTTTATATAATTTTTACCCCTGTGCCAGTTGATTTTCAAGCCTCCACTGAATCAAACGTACATTGTCCCAGGGGATCTGCCATCAAGGCAGACTTGAGGGTCGTTTGTACTCTCACTGGCATCAAGGCAATGACAGCTTTTTCTGTCTTATGGACTAACTCCACCCCTGTTGATAATTTGAGTATTTGGATCACTGTAGCCTTGGGCTTGGGTGATCATGCCCACATCTTCCTGGCAGTAGGTCCTGAATCAAGGAAAGTCTATGTTCTTCAGCCAAAGGCCTTTGATCAGAATAGCTGTATGAGCCAAAGTCCCTTCTTCTCAATATGATCATGCTCCATAATTCATACCTGTGCTGTCACATGCTTGAGCCACCAGGTGAACATGGGATACCTGATCAGTAGTCAGGGCTTTATTCCTCTATTTCACAAATGCAGACTTATAATCTAGATATTTGCAAAACCTTTATTGCAGCAAGCATTGAAAAGACAGGTCTGTACTGATGTTTGATATTGTAAACTACAGAGAGCACTAGTAAAGACACAATTGTTTATTTAAAAATGTTTTATTGCATGGCATTTAGACTAAGCAAATAGTGCTCAATATAGCCAATGCACTGTTTTGGTTATGTATTACACAGGGCTGAAGCCCTGAATGTGACTCAGATTACCCAGATTTGATCAACAACCCATGTAATAGAGGATTAACGAAGCAAAAGAGTGATGAGTTAATAGTTTGCTTATCTGTCTCAGCAGGCAAGAAGGAAGACATGCTGGAGAGGAATGCTGCCACTTGCTTCTGGTGGAGACTGGGAGAACAGAGGATTGGCAAGAAGCAGACAGGCACATAGGTGTGGATAAGGAAGGGCATGTATCCTTGCAGAGGGTCAGTATTCCCATTGTTACCCCTGCTGCATTCCACCATGCAGTATACTTAAGCCAGCTCACCCAGGGGACAAGTTGCATAGACAAAATAAAAGACTCTGTGACCATGATGCTCTGTTCTGCTTTTTGTCTTCTCCAACCTGCTTAGGAAAGCTAAAATATTCCATCTGATCATGGAGCGTGATGGACTGCAGTCTAGAGAGGTTAATCAGAAAGGGTGTTGAGAGGCTCAGGAAATGAACTGATCAGCAGCTATTGTTCTACCTACAGCCCCCCCCCCCCACAAGAATTGCACCCTACTATATTAATTAAGGTACTGTAAAGTAAAACAGATATAATTTGACTTTATTTTAAAGAATTTAGTGAGACTTTACTGCTGCAGCAAAGCAAATCAATGGTATACAGGTGCCATATCTGCTTAGTGTTCCCAGCATGGAGTAATATCGCATGACTGCTCTCTGCAGTGGTGCATTACCAACAGGGCTTACCTGGCATTTGCTGCAAAGTCATGTTGCTTTGATCACTGGAGTGAATTTTTGAGGTCACCTTCTCATCTGTGGATGGGGATCGTCTTTTACCCAGCTGATGGCAAAATTGATTTGGGCATGGCTTATTGACTTCATCATAATTTACACAAAATTAGAAAATACAAAGCATCTTAAACCTGGTGAAGGGTGAGTTTCTGATGGGGATGAGGCAACTCAGCTTTGTGACTACAAATAGCAGAGATGGCACATTGGCTTGATACTATATGAAAGCAGTGTATGACCATGTCAAGTCAAGCACAGTTCTATGCAGTACTAAGAAGGTGTCCAGCACCTACATTTGTTTAACACATTCAATGGCATTCAGCTCTGAATGTCCATTAAAGAGTTTCAGAACCTTCAGTCTCTCAGCATATTCATAATCCAGTTTACTTATAGGTTGCGTAGTTATCTAGCAGTTGAATTACTGAGGGCTTGTTAGCTGACAGGAATAAGAGTAATTTTTTGTTTTGTAGGAATGAAACCACCCAATAGTCAGACAAATTATCTAAAGAGAGTGATACCTCATGTCTTTACAGACTGCAAAACTGCTGAACTTAATACTATGTAAACATGTCACTGGCCACCAGAGTGATACCTCATGTCTTTACAGACTGCAAAACTGCTGAACTTAATACTATGTAAACATGTCACTGGCCACCAGAGTGATACCTCATGTCTTTACAGACTGCAAAACTGCTGAACTTAATACTATGTAAACATGTCACTGGCCACCAGAGTGATACCTCATGTCTTTACAGACTGCAAAACTGCTGAACTTAATACTATGTAAACATGTCACTGGTCACCAGAGTGATACCTCATGTCTTTACAGACTGCAAAACTGCTGAACTTAATACTATGTAAACATGTCACTGGTCACCAGAGCTGTTTTGCTTACTGTGTATATGCTTGATTATTTAAAACAGCATCATATAGCAAGCAATTACGCCTGTGTTCTTCCCTCAAAGACATACCTGATTGTTCATACTAATGATACCTAGTTGTGGATAGCTGTCCAGTGAACAGACTGATTCTGCACATCTCCTATTTGTACTATGTGCTTGCAGCCATTTTCACCATCACCATGATGCACCTTTGGAATACACCAAGCTTATAATCCTTTTATGCATTGACAGACCCCCCCCCCCATAAAACAGCAACAAAGATATAAGGATGTAATACCCACAAGCAGAGGTGTTTCCTGGCTTACGTTCACAGCTCTCAAAATGTTCCTGATTTTGCCTAATATTCTTGCCTTATCCTTCATAATTTTTTTTTTATTTTCTGATAAGTCATTGATAGACACAGAGAACAAAGTTTTATTCTTATTTTTGTTCTTCAGAAAATGTGTGTTGATGCACAATCCTATTGTTCTATCAACCTTCTAAGTGGGTTGGAGTAACATTGGAATAATATTTTAAAAGCATTCCTGGTTTTAGGCATTTGTTCCTCATTATATTTGGCTTTGTCCCCAGTTCTTAAGGAAAAAACGTTGAGAGGTATGCTTCTGTCTATATTATGGCAAGCTATAAGCCAAAGGCAGAATTTTGCATTTCTAGAAATATATACTGCAGATCTGTATACAAAAATCCTAAATTCATTTTAGTGGACAATTTTGTCTCATCATAAATAAATACATATTTTGTCTCAAAGCTGTCAAGGAAACCACAGCACATCTGTTAGTCAGTAATTGTTGCAGGGGCATCTGCACATAGGTTTTTTGTGTGAATATATTTAAACCCAATGTTATTTGATAATCTCCAAATTTTCAATCTGTTGTTATGTATTAAGCTTCTTCCCTGCCCATTGCAAGGTGTGATTCCTTTTCCACCAGAAGTAAAGCACTGGACATTGTAGGTTGTGCCTTGCTGGAACAATTTCTCAGAAGTTTCTGCCATTTCAATACACTTACCGTTAATATTTTCTTTTATCTCTTTTTAATTTCATATTTTGGTTACCCTAATACCAGAACATTAGCTTCTTCTTATCTTGAAGCAGATAAGTTGAAGTAGACATAAGCATTTCATCTGACAGATGTGTTGCCTTTCTCTTTTGTCCTGTTGCCTTCTAGAAACAACTCTAAATCAATGAAAATCAATATTTGATAGGGATGAGTAGGAACAAATTAATAAGTCAGGGACCAGTGTATAAATTTTGTTGATGGAAACCAAGTGCTTGAGTGTTAGGATACACAAAAGCGACCACAAAATATGGTAGCCCATTAAAATCACATCTATATTAATTGTGGCTGTGGGGGGCAGTTAAATCATATTCAGATTTGCAAATTCTTTTGCAAGAGCTAGATCAGATGCATGCTTGATATATTAATCAGCAAGCAATACACCAACGTTTCCTTTGGTAAATCTAGTTTCATTACTGTTTACCATGTTCATAACATTCCACTTAAATCTGACTCAGTCATCTGGGTCTTGTGCAACTATGCTGATATCAGACTCTCTTTTTATCACTATGTCTCTTTGTTGGTTTGAAGATCATTCTACCTTGCATAACATCCTTTCTGTTATCTCATCAATGCTAAACAAAGTTATAGTCACATTATTCCTCTCTTAATATGTGCATCATGTTTCTTGATAGGTTGTTAAACCTAGTTGAGAAACTTCAACATCTCTTTACAAAAAAAAAAAAAAAAACACTTGCGGTTTCAGTACCCTTTGCTGCTCTGATAATCTAAAAGCTATGTCACTCTGCTCAGTGTTAACCAGACTCCTGATAGGTGATTATTGCTTAGCCTTCTGTGCTGCAAATGATCCAACACTCTCTGAAATCCTTCACCTAAGTAATACCAATAGTAAAGCAATCTGTCTTTAGTTGAGTTGCTTTCTTACAATAGGGATGACCTTATTCTTGATGATTTTAATGATATTGATTGCAACAGTACTACAATTAATTTTAAGTCACATGGTGACCACGACTTTAAAATCTACAACAATTCGGATTTTGTGATTACTGAACATCATGTTAGTCTGTTCAAAAGAGGTTTTTCTTTTGTCCCCACTTTTAGATATGAGACAGGGAGACTATTATTAAACCTTAGACGATATGCCAGGTTTTTTAATTTAAGGCTGTTTTTTATCAACAAAATTTCTCCTGACTTGGACAACAAGTATTTAAGTCGGAAATGGAGCAGCGTTTTTATTCCACCATATAATCCAGCAGTTATGATTTTTGAGCGATTGTGTGGGGTACAAATACGTAGATGTATGGAAAGAAAAACACTATCCAACAGCAGTCTAACCACAGCAGAACGGTTTTGTCTAAAAGAACTGTCCAGTAGCAACCAGTACAGGGTTATGAAACCCGATAAAGGTGGAGGGATTGTTATTATGACTAATATAGATTATGAATGTAGAATGCAGTTATTAGTTAATGATGTAGAAACCTACGAAATTGTTTCTAAATTTGATGCACAACGAGCTTAGACGAAAATTGATTGGCAACTCTATGAAAACCTATGTGAGGGGATTATTTCGCATGATGAATTCAAATACCATCAATATTTGGCATTGCTAAAATCCATAAGAATGAAAATTGTCCACCATTTAGGCCTATTGTTGCAGTGAGGGGTTCAAAGACTGAACCCTTAGTTACCTATACTGATGTTACATGTAAGAACACACTTGATAAATTGCCACATATTTTAAAAGATCCGTGGCATTGCCTGGATTGTATTAGGAATAAGAATATCAATGTTAGTAATGAATTTTGGTTCATGACGGTTGATGTCATCAATCTGTTTTCAGTGATCCCAAACCAGATCGGGTTGGAAATGTTTAGCAATAGCCTTTTGAAATATAGTAATTTGCATAAAGTAAAGAGAAGTCTTTTGTTAGAATTATTAGACATGGTATTACACAATAATTTCATATTCTTTGACGGTGAATATTATGAACAGACCAATGAGGTTGCAATGGGAGCCAGATGTGCACCAATTTATGCCAACCTGGTTTTGGCAGACTGGGAGCAGAATTGTGTTTTTAAATCGGAATATAAGTCCAGAATCATGTTATATTTACGATATCTGGACAATATTCTGATTTTCTGGAAGGGCTCCAAGAATGAGGTGGAGACATTTATCAGTTCTTTGAATCAAATAACTGAGTTTTTGAAATTTACAAATCACATTGATAAACACCAAATTGAGTTCCTTGATATTCAGTTATATATATATATATATATATATATAGAAGATGAACAAATACACTCTAAGATTTTCCATAAAAAACATACTGTGACTCCTTTTTGCATTACATTTGCCACCCTGACCACCAAAAGAAAAATGTGGTTAAGGGGCAAATGATATGGATATCTAGGTTGATAAGCCAAGATATCAGAGCAGAAATGACAATATTGGTAGTTTTGTTTAGGAATAGAGGATACCCAATGGAACTACTTCACAAACACAGCATAGAGAATGAGGGGAGAAGATCTAGTGATTTTATACCCATCCTTATGGACAACAATAGAAAACTGGACAAAGGTAACATCTCTGCTAACAATAACCCTAGTCAAAATGATTCTGCTGGTATGGTGTTGGAAATTAACCCAACAGGGGCAACAGTTAGAAACATTATTAATGCTATATGGGATAGTGTTTTTACCCAAGACATTAAAGACATAATAGGTATTGCTCCTAAGTTTATTAACACTAGAGGTTCTAATTTAAAAGAATTATTTGAGAAAAATCCCATGAACTATGACAACAGACCCTCACATGTGAGTAAATGCGGTACATGTAGTGTGTGTAAATACATTAATAACGGACCTTATGTACAAATTTCCAGTTACAAAAGAACACTTAGATGTCCAGGACATTGTAACTGTAACATAAGGATGGTTGTCTATGTAGCTACATGCTTATCATGTACTGCATTCTATGTGGGGATGACCACAAGAAAGCTTAGACTTCACATTTTGGAACATATCAGGGACATTAGGAATAAGAAAACAACTATGCCCTATTTAATCACAGCAATGTTTGTACTAACTACAAAAAAATGCTATTTTTTTGTTATTGACAAACTAAATACAAAGGACTTTGGTGGAGATTTCAAAACCCTAGCCTGTGGCAGCTACGCCTGGATACATCTAATGCACCAGGCATTAATGAAATTATTTCTACAGCTTGTGTATTAAAACTTAAATCTCAGTTTATTTAGTATATATTATAGTAGCATAATATATTTCATGATCACCCATTTTTATTATTTTATTATAAAATTTCACCATGTAATAACATTATATTTATCTGTATATTTGACATTATCAAGTTTGTTTACTTATTTATGCTGTTTCAACAAGCACTAGGGTTTAAGCAGAATGTGGATATTGGATGGTTAATTTTTAATTGTATTCAAAGTACTCGGGTGATTTATTGTTTTAATCAAGTATTTAAGCAATTATTGTTGTATTATTCACTGACTCTGAAGAAGCCCAATGGTGGGTGAAAGCGCTTAGTCAGTTTTGGTGTTTGTAAATAAAGCTAATGTTTCTTTGGCACCGACCTGCTTGTTTTTTTTTAGTTTTAACAAAATGTCAAAAGCTTTTGATAAGTTTAGGGTTAAGGAAAATATGAATTTACCTCTATCTTTGGCTTTATTTATATTATCTGTAAAAATGAGGCGTACACCTGTATGTTGGGCAGGTCTTAAACCATGCTGAGTATTGGTTAATAATTGTTCCTTTAAGAGATGGTGGAGTATTTGCTTAGGACACTTTTACAAATATTTTTGAGAGGGGGATAAGATGGCCATGGGTCTGACATTAGATATCTGAGTAAAAGTGCCACCTTTGTGTAGAGCAATGATATGGCCAGATTGTTGGAATATAGGATTCTTGTACTGACCTCTTGATAAAGATGGAGATTGGATATACAATGCCATTATCAGCAGTTCTGAAGAATCCTATAGGGAGGCTATCTGCAGGGGTTGAGTAGGGTTTAATTTTGGATAATAACATTTTTAAGAAGGAGGCAGCAGCTGATTTTAGTGTTAGGCAGTATTAGTGGATAGGAATATTCATGAGTCAGGGGAGTCAGGAACGGATTCACTGGTGAGGGCAGCTATACTGTCAATCATGTTCAAGTTAAACTTACTGGATGTTTTCTTAGGAGGAGTTATAGGGACAAAGGTTAAGGGCTTTGTTATTACCTTGATGTAAAATTTGTTTAATGGATGACCAGATTTTCAGGGGGGTGAATATATCTATGGTTGTTTTGTAAATCAGAATAGTATTATTTCTTATCAAGGCTGATGCGCTTTCTGGTGAGGTTACAATGTTCTTTAAAGTGGTATAGGTTTTTTGGAGTTTTAAGTTTCTGGGACGTGTTCCATGTGTTGTCTCTGTTTTGCATATGACCTCTGCTCTGATTAGTAAGCAGAGAGGCAAAGTTAGATTTTACCCTTTTTCTACCTAGTGCAGCAAGAATGTTTAGGATGCTTAAAAAAGGTTGAATTGAACTTTTCTACTACTTCAGCTAGTGACAAGGCTTTTAGATTAATTCAGTTAAACATGATAAGAGCAACTAAAGATAATTCAGGTTTAAACTTTGAGAGATTATGTGTACTTTTGTACACTTGTTTGGCATGGTGAGTAATATGTCTGATAGCATATGTAGGACAGTGATTACTAAGGAATAAAGGGAGGGATCCTTACACAGTATGTAAATGCAAGAATCAAAGACCAGAATCCAGTCAAGAAGGGAGCTAGTGTTCAGAGATTTGTTACAGTGAGTAGGATAAGTAATAAGCTGACTGAAGTTACGAAGATTCATGGGTTCACAGGTTGTTACTAAGCTAATGACCACTAGGGTCCTTACAAGCATAGGTGTGCACACCAAACCCATTTGTATCCTAAGTATCATGGGGATCTGTATGGGGGCATGTTAGTAGAGAAGTAACTAATGGATTTATGGTGGCAGGGGTGTAAGGATACTTTTCTTGTTGATGGCCTCTGTCATAAGGGCCAGACTAGGGATACATTTACAATGTCCCATCCAGTTGTCAAGGTTTCATTTCAATAGGGTCAGGGATGAGCTCTGTTTTATATGGATGGACAGCTGCTTCCATAGTGTGTAGATCCTTTGTGACACATATCTATCTGTCCAGCACATTCTGTTTATGTACAAGTGAAGTTCAGATCTTTAGATTTAGTGCTTCTGGTGCTTTTTGTTTTGTGCATGTGTAACAAATCCATCAGGTTTGGATATGAGGAAGCCCAGTAAGCCAGGCAAAGATCCCCCTCTCAGGAACCCATAGGAGACTGAATACAGAGACAGTACCTTTAGGAGATCAGTGTAGGACAGGGTATTCATGCTGCAAATTCTCTTGCTTAAAAACTTTTGTGGGCATTCCAACTGTTGCAAATGTCTGGTTAGGTACATCACAAAGGGGACTTTGTACTCAATGGTAGGTTCAATAAGGGCCAAGAAGAATGGTATTATAACATCTCTGGACCTGGATGCCATAGCCTTACCTATAAGTTGGGTGACATGGAATGGCTTTCTAATTATTTTAGCTACGTGTTGGTCAAAGGCCAGTTTGGTGTCTACATATGTTCACAGATCCCTTATTATTAGATCGACTGTCAGGGGTGTTTTATCAAGGGAGTAATTAACTTGGGTGACAGTTTTCCAAAGAGCATTATAATAGATGTCTGACATGAAGTTTTAAGCCATGGATTTGGCACCAGTTATTTGTCTGTGTTAAATCCTCTTGCAAGATGTTGGTGCCTTGGGGGGGGCTCTGTAATAGCTCCCTATTTACAGTCACTTGGAGAGCAGAGGCCTTGAACATTAGCATTGACTTCCTAGAAGTAGATGCTAAACTGGAGCAGGCCCAGCACTGAGCCCTGGTGTACTCCACTGGTGAGAGGTCTCTTAGTCAAGGTGGTCTCACTGATCCTGACTTCTGGGGTCCTTCATGTGAGCCAGCCAGAGGTCCAGTGAGTTATGCAGAGATTTATGCCTAGCTCAGATAGCTTGTCAGAAATTCCTGAAGTTGTATTGTGTTGAATGCCATGACCAGGTCAAGATACACAATGTGCACTGTTTTACCTTCATCTGTTGTCTTGGTGACCCTCTCAAAGAGTGCTCCAAGGATAAATAGGCATGATCTTCCCTTTACAAAGCCAAATTGGGGTGGGTCCCATATCTGTAGGTTACCAATGTCCTTGTTTATCAAGTCCTGATAATTCATTCTCTAGTTTTGCATATTAGGCTCTTTAGGCTGCTGGACTTTCAGTTCCCTGTGTTGGTTGATGGTCTGCCTTTGCGGAGTTGAATGATGGCTGCAATCCTCCATTCATCTGAAATGTTGCCTGTTTCAAGGCTTTAAATGAAGAGTGCCTTAAGTGGTCCTGATAGTTCATGTTTTTGATTGCTCAGGAGGCAATCAGGGATGTTGTTGGGATGCATTGAGGTACTGTTGTTGTTCTTGGCTTTATCGAGTGCTGCTAACACCTAGTCCCTGCTAATAGCTGAGGGAAGTATGTTTGAGGGGATTTCACCTGGAGGAGCTGTGGGCGGTAAAATTTGAGCAGAATTTATCAGTCAGTAGATATGCTATGTCAACCTGATTGGTGAAGATGGCACCATTCACCACCATTTCAGTACACTGCTGTGTGTCACCTTTAATGTAATGGACATAGCTGAAGAAGGCCTACTGATTGTCCCTAGCCTGCGAAGCTATCCTGACCTTGTAGTTGACCATGTTTAGTTGTGTAAGAGAGCATTTGTCTGTTTAGGTGAGGATTCTAACAGAGGCATTTGTTTTTAATATTTGTTTTGCGTTTGCTTCTGGTAGGGATGGTAGCCTCTGTGCAGCTATTTACATATTTGTGCAGGACTCTGTGAATAATTCTGCATAGGTAATTGTGGTTTTGGGGTTAGGGAGAGCCTTTTGACAAAATGTAACTTAGGATGTAGTTTGCTTATGATAATTCCAAACTCTTACTGGTTTAGTTAGGTTGTCCAGGTTGATTTTTATTTCAAACGGAGCAGCTTTGTGATCCAACCTCACTAATGAGGACATGACATGGGGGGGGGGGGCTGCACTGCTCTCCTGTGTTGGTGAGTACCACATCCAGTATGCGTGATCTTCTGGTTAGAGAGTGCAATATCTGTTCCAGTGTGTTTGTGTTAATAAAGTCCAGGAATCATTGTGCCAGTGAGGTTGAGGTACTGAAAGGTTCCCAGCCTATAGAGTGGTAGTTATAGTCACCCATGAATAGAGTGTTTGGTTGAATGGTGAGTGCCTCTTCTAGGTTTAGGTAAGAGTCCTGAGACTAGATGGTGACCTGTATTTAGCCATGATATGATGAGGGACATGAACTATAGTGACTTGCACATGAATTAATTCTATGGTATCATCCTGTTTAACCAAGCTGGAGGTATGTTTTTTGCTAAAAAAAGATTGAGACACCTACACCTTTTGCCTCAGTCTATGTTGTTTACAGGTTTAAAACCAAGTCTCAAGCATGACACAGATGTCTACGTTCTCAAGCATGACACAGATGTCTACGTTCTCTAAAGTAAGGAAGAAAAGGCATCTATTTTTCTGTACACAATATGGATTTCATTCAAAGACACCATATTATGGTTTGTGCTATCATTTAATAGGTTGAACATTTTACCTGAATATAGCACATTATCCATAATCACAGTGCCCCCACCTTTATCCAGATTTATAATCCTGACTGAACGGTCCTGTGATGGATTCTTCAGCAAACCCATCTCATCCTTTTTTAAGTTTAAATACTTTTTTGGTGGATGGTCAAAGAATTCATATATCTCATTTTCACAAACTTTTTCAAAGACATTTAAGGCTGGGTGCAGTGGGGGATTGTAGGTGCTAGGAATAGACAAACTTCTGTCAACAGCCAAATCATGTGAGGGACTATCATAGGGACAAAATACACAAACGCATATGTATAGTCTTCCTCTACATCCCTCCTGGAGATAATATCCCTATACTTGAAGATATTCTCTCCTGGTTCTCTGTCAACATTTCTAATAAGACCATATTTCTGGGCAACATGAATATTAACTGGACCGCCTTTCAGTCCCCATCAAACTCCCTAAATATAACCCTCTATAATTTCTCTCAGATAATCAATTCCACAACTAGACCTTCCAAAGACTTCTCCTCTGGCAGCACCCTTGACTGGATCTTTGCTTCTGACCCTCACTATATCTCAGATAGCGGCACCCTTCCCGACTCTTTTAGTGATCACTACATTCACCCATCACCTATCCTCTCCTTTACAAATATCACATAACTATATCTCCTCTAGCTTTATAAAAACTTTAATCCCAATACCTTTTCAAACTCACTAAAATCCATAAACTGGGGCTCTCTAAAAACCCTCCCCTTGGACGATGCCATTACCTATTTCAATACAATATTCTTAAACCTTTTAGATGCCTTTTCCCCTTTAAAAACAAAAAGAATTAAAAGTAAAACTGCCACCTGGCTAAGCAGATACATTAGCTGCCATACACCTTAGAGGCAAAGCTTGGAAACACCACCAGAAAATTAAAAGTCTTATCTCCCTCACTGAATACAAAACACTTCACAATAAAGTAAAAATGCTTATTACAGCAAACCAAAAAGCTTATTTCTCCTTGTTTCAAACAAGCCATAAGACAAATCCTAAACAAATTCTGGAATAGCAGCTCCTCCCTCCTCAATCCCGGCAAAAAAAGATAATCCCTGCCCTGACGCAAATGCTCTGGACATGGGTCTGGCTACCCAATTTAACGCTTTCTTTATTGACTCTATTACCAAACTAACATCTTCCTTCACTAAAAACCCTTCCACCTCTCCTGTACCTTCCCCTTCCTCCCCCCTGGGTGGGAGGTTGGCATAATGGTTAAGGTGTTTACCTTACAGACACAAGATGCAAGGTTTGTTTCTCACATGGGGTAATTGGCTAGGTTTAAAATGGTCCACAAAGGCAGTTACCCTAGAACTATGGTATGAATCTATTAACCCTCAAAATCCTCCACCTCTCAACCCCCTCCTTTCTCTATAACACCCATCCACATATCTACTATAAACAAACTTCTCCTGACATTGAAACCATGCTCCAATGCCCCTGACAGCATCCCTTCCTAGTTTCTAAAGATAGCTGCTGAAGCCATTGCCTTCCCTATCTGCAGCATCCATGGGACCAGACAACATCCCAGGCTGCGTTCTACATGAACTACAGAACTAACTGGCACCCCACCTAAGTACCATGTTCAATCATAGCCTCACCTCAGGCTTTGTGCCTGCTGAATGGCGCACAGCAAAGGTTATCCCCCTCCACAAGGGGGGAGCCACCACGGACCCCGGGGACTACCACCCCACTAGCCTGACGAGCCTGGTCTGCAAGGCCATGGAACGTATCATCATGGAACTTATAAACAAAGACATTGGTAATCTCCAAACTCTGGATCCCACCCAGTTCGGGTTTGTAAAAGGCAGATCATGTCTCCTAAACCTGATAGACTTCTTTGAAGCAGTCACCAAAGCCGTAGACAAGGGTAAGGTGGTTCACACAGCCTATCTAGATCTTTCCAAGGCTTTTGACACCATCCCCCACTCTGGAATTATAGATAAACTCACTAAACTAGGTATGAATCCCTATGTCACAAGATGGGTTGCCAACTGGCTCACTGACAGAACTCACACTGTGAAAGTAGAAGACTCCAAATCCGACTTCAGACCAGTGACAAGTGGAGTACCACAGGGTTCAGTCCTGGTTCCTCTCCTGTTCGTTATCTACTTCTCTGAAGTAAAGGCTAACACAGAAGGTCTTTGGCTAATGAAGTTCGCAGATGACTGCAAACTAGGAGCCATAATCGAAACTCCTAACGATGTGGACATCCTACAAAAGGGCCTCACTGAGACAGATGCCTGGTGTCAAAGCCATGGCCTCAAGCTCAATGTCAAAAAGTGCATTGTCATCCCCTTTGGTAAAAACTCTGTACCCATGAACTACAACATAGGCGGTAGTATACTGAACACCAAAAGTGTGATAAGAGACCTTGGGACACAGGTGGAAGGTAGTCTCTCCTTTGATAATCACATCGCCACAGTAGTCAGGAAATCCTTCTACATGGCACACCTCATCACAAAAGGTTTCTCATCCAGAAAAAAGAGGTCATTGTTCCCCTCTACTCATCACTCATTAGACCCATTATAGAGTACAATGCCCCTTTTGGTATGTACCTCACAAGACATCTACAACAACTGGAAAGGCTGCAGAAATACCTCACAAAGAGAATTACAGGCCTCAAACAGATGCCCTACACAGACCGTCTCAAAAAACTCCAGCTTTACTCTGTCGCATATCGCCTACTCAGAGGTGATCTCTGCCTAACATACAAAGCTATGTCAAACCCAGAGCTGTTGGACATGCTCCACTTAAAGAAATCCCAATCCCTCTGAGCTACATGCTCTAGGGACCTAACCTTGTCACCACAATAAACAGAACATGCCAGAGGGATAGATTCCTGTCCCAGAGACTTCCCATACTCTGGAATAAACTACCTATCTATATCAAACAAAGCTCCTCATTAGCACTCTTTAAGAAAAATCTTGATGATTGGATGGGAAATAGGAAATTCACCCCGGGGATCACCTTTGTGGCTCTGCTCGACAGTGGCACAGGAAAATAATTTTCTTGGGTTGCAAAAGCCAGGGTACTTTTTTGGCTGGAATTGTATAGGCCCCAGGGCCGATAGCCTAGTACCTACCTATGAACCTATGAATTAATTGTTCAATCCAAGAAGGCCATGTACCCCAACTCTGGAAAAAGGCCTTTATTATTCCCCTACACAAAGGGGTCAACAATAACAATATTCCAAAATTAAGACCTATCACCATCCTATCTCCCATCTCTTAACTTCTTGAAAAATGTATCCACCTACAACTCCTTCCCTATCTTATAGACAACAACCTGTTAACTCCCACACAACATGGATTCAGACTTGGCCACAGCAGTACCACTGCTCTCCTCTCCTTACTCGAAATTGTTAACAAAGCCCGTGACTCTAGCTGTATCATCTCTACCCTCCTCCTAGATCTCTCAAAGGCCTTCGATACCATCTCTCACAACCTTCTCCTAACTAAGCTCTCAAATCTAAATCTATCCTTCCCATCTCTCAACTGGTTTACCAGCTACCTCTCTAATAGGCAACAAGCAGTAAAATGGAAAAAAGCCACCTCCTCTTTCCTCAACACCTCTACAGGTGTATCACTGGGCTCCATATTAGGTCCTCTTCTGTTCAATATCTTTATAAATGATTTCCACTATTTCATCCCCAATACAAAATTCATCCAATATGCAGATGATTCTACTATCATCTGTTCCGCCACCTCCATCCCCTCTCTCATAAAGCTCATCCAAGATGCTTTCTCCATCACTGAAAAGTGGATGCTTGACAACCGCCTAGCACTCAATGCATCCAAAACTAAACTTATGATATTTGCCCCTTCCAAAACAACCACAATATACAAAAACTCATTCTCTATCACTAGTCATAGCTTCATAGATTACTACTAGGCTAACTGCACTAGTGAGCCATTTTAAGCCTAACCAATTATCCCATTTGAGAATCAAACCCTGCACTTTTTGTTTGTAAGTTAAGTGCCTTAACCATTATGCCAAACCTAACCCCTCCTAAACATCCCTTGCAGGTCTTGAACCCAGGACCCTGTACACTATAGTCACAGCAGTTAACCAGTAAGCCATCACAGCTGTCAGAACAATACATCCATCGAAGTGTTATCTCATGCCAAACTACTAGGTGTCCTCATTGATGACCAGCTTAAGTTCGACACTCACCTGCAAACAAACATCTTAAAACTCACCAGAAACTTGGCATGCTCTATCGCCACATTCGCTACCTCACTTCCTCTACCAGGTACACACTCTCTATCACATACCTCACACCTTCTCTCTTATATGGTGCCCTCTGTTTACTAACTTACAATCCTCCCTTAAGACAAAACTCTCTTCCTGTTATAATAAAATTGCAAAGTTTGCCATAGGCCACAAATCCTCCACCCATCACTGCACCTCCCTTCATAAACTAAATTGGTTAGAGCTTCCTAACTATCTCACCTACATTCAACTCATCCATGCTCACAAACTCATCTTCATGCCCTCACTCTGCCCCTCCCTTTCCTCCACCTTTAAAATGCACGTTCCTGAAAAACTCTTAAGATCCAATAATCAAAATCTAATTGAATTGCAAAAACCTGCCTGTCCTCCAGGGAAAAATTTCTTATCCTTTGCCCTAGCACACCAATGGAATTCCCTTCCTCCACCCATTCATACCACCCATAGTCAAGCTACCTTCAAAACCTTACTTCACTCCCACCTAACATCTCTCTGGGAATGCTCCCACCCCACATAACATCTTCTCCCAATTCTTCTCTCTTCACTCTTTTCCTCCTTCCTCCATCTCCCCTTTTCCACCTCCCATTTACCCACCCACCTCCCCACCTCCTTACTTCTCTCTATTCTTCTCCTACCTCTTCCCCTCTCTGTATGATTTCCTCCCCACCTCCTTCCTTCTCTCCATTCTTCTCCTACCTCTTCCCCTATCTGTATCATTTCTCCCTATCTCTCATCCCTACTTACACCTTCAAGCATACCATGCAGTCAATGCCCTGCTGCTATATTTCCACAAGTTGGAAAAATATACTTGTAAATATATTGTAAATATTCAATTATGTCTTATAACTTTCATTTGTTGGATTCTAAGAAGTGTATGTTTAAATGCTATGCTTTATCTGTACTTCAATATTACTATGTAACCTATAATTTTGATCATGTGTTGTCTTTCTGGAGCATTTCTCCCCCAGGACTCCATTGAAAATGTTTTTTTCTTGGCCCAGTGGACCATCCTGACAAACCAACTGCAAATAAAAAAATAAATACTAAAATAATAAATAACAATAAATAAATATTGAAATATATGACAAGTTAAATTTCCTCACAAAGAATTTTAAATACAAACTACATTCACCAAATCCTCCCACCCCCATTTAGCAACTCTGAAATCACTAACCCATTATAATTAAAAATGTGGTAGTCATATAAGATGCAAACTATTCTGTCAGTGCTCACAGTAACATTAGATGAACTTATAGCTAGTTCTGAGGTCCCTTACATTTTCCCTGTTCCCTGGCCACATTCCTTTTCCTGAAGTTGTACCTCATGCACTGGGGTGAATGAAATACATACTGCCTACAGAAAAATAGGTGCATTTTTGTATGATGCTTAAAGGAGGACACCTTATTCACTGAAGAGTATAATTTTATGTATACTGCCAAACCTAGAGTTCCCTCGATTTTCAACATATCAAAGGTCTACAAGGATATTCAAGATCCCCCATTAGACCATTTATTTTAGCCCATGGATCAAAACTCCACTGTATTGGATATTAAACTGAAACCTTATTTGAACCTCTGTCCCCACATACTAAAAGATTTTTGGAATTATTTGAGAAATGTTACTAGTGACTTGTGGCACCAGGACCTTTGCTTTGCAACTGTTGATTTTATACATCTTTTTGGAAGCATTCCGTATGACGTGGATCTTGAATGATTCAGGTAGACCATTTTATTGTGGGAATTTGTGAAAAGGGACAAAATTAACTTGATGGGCATTGTTTTGAACAATACCTTTTTGTATTTTGAAGGAGAATACTTTAAACAGCTGAAGGGTGTAACTATGGGGGCAGCTTGTGCCCCCATTTTTGCTAACATGGCAATGCGGAGGTTGTGAATGAGATTTATTTTTACTTGTAATTATTTTTACTTGTAATTATTCTCAGTGTTCAAGCACCTGTTTTAGATTTTTAGATGGCATCTGTATTTTTGGGTGGACACTAAGGATAAGTTTTTGGAGTTTTTTGACTATGTGTGAAATATTGTTGTATTTTTGAAGTTCACCTATACTTTTTCCACTGAGCAGATGAATTATCTTGACATTACTATTACTAAAAGTAGTAATGGTTTTCAGTCTAACATTTTTTGGAAGCCCACCTTCTTAAACTCCTTCCTCCACTTCCACAGTTGTCACCCTATGAAACTTAAACATAATTTGGTAAGGGGCTAAATGATAAGAATATCTAGAATGATTTCTGATGACAAATTTCTCAAAACTGAGTTTGACACCTTTTGTAGGATGTTCAGACAGAGAGAATCTCCTGACACCCTAATTAAACAATGTATGTTAGACATAATTTTGGGTAGACTTTTCAGATATGCTCCTATACTAGGTACCCATTCACCCTGTGTAGTAGACATTTGTCCCTCAGTGACCACACCCCCTTTGACTAACATATTTAGCACCTCAGTGCTGTTAATATACAACAATGCTTCTTTTTATAATTAAGAATATTATTTGCAGGAACTGCACCAGAGAGTGGCCTTCTTTTGTTTTTAATAGAGGCCTTAATTTGAAAGACAATTTTAAGCAGATTACTGACAGCAATTGAATGGTTTGTTTGAAGAGAAATGGTGCTTAGAAGTGTGGCTTTTGCAGTTATTGCAGTTATGTGTTGGATGGTAAGACATTTCCCATTATTTATCTTGGGAGTAGATTAGTGACCGCCATCTTTGCTAACTGTTTCACTTCTAGGGTAGTACACATTAGTGTGTGCCAGGACTTTTTAAGTGCAACCTGGATAACTGGATGAGGAACAGAAAATATACCCCTGGGATTCTACCTGTGTCCCTGCTGGATAGTGACATCGGGTGCTGACTTGTTGGAACATGGGATAAATTCTTGGCTAGGCTTGTAAGGGCCTCAGTAGCAATAGCCTAGTAACTTTCTATGATCCTATGATCCTATATGATCCCATTGAGAAATTGTGTTCGAGGCCTTTAGGAGGAATAATAGCAGCTTTGTTTTTTTGTTTTTTTTTCAGATTGATTAGAAGCTGGGAGTTATTGAACCATCTTTCAACTGATGAAAATGTTTCTTGGATGATGTGTTGCAGAGTAAGTGGGTTACCATCAGTATAGATTAGAGTGGGGTCTTCTGCATATTGTATGGGGGTGCTTGAAATTTGGCAGTGTAGGTTGTTAGTAAATATGTCAAAACAGTAGCACTTGGGGAATACCTGCTTTGACAAGTAGGATGGATGAGTACAAATGAATCCATTTAACAGACTGGAATCTATTAGAAAGGTAACTTGAGAACCAGTTAGTGGAGGTGTTTGATTGCCAAGTGAAGAGAGATGCTTTGGAAGATGGATATGGGAAACAGTATTGAAGGCCTTGGACAGTTCCAGAAACATGTCAAATAACATTTAGTCTTTGTTTCTGGCTAGGCTAATAGAGCTGGAGAAGTTTAGAAGAGCTGTGGCACTGCTATAGCACTGCTATGTCCTGGTATGAAACCATGCTGGGTGGGGCTAAAGAGATTTTTTTGTTTGAAAGATTTTTGAAAGATGGGAGAGAGTGGTAACAGGTATAAAGCTGAATATATCATAGGCATTACCTCCTTTGTATAGAGGGATGATGTACAAATTTTTCTATATGACTGAGGCATGTGATTCCTGAATAGACCTATTTATGAGAATGGATACTGGAAAGGAAATTGAGCTGGCTGCTCTTTTTAAGAAATCACTAGAAGTTTCTTCTAGAGCTACTGTACATGGTTTAATTTGTTATAGGTATTTTTTGACTATTGTGGTGGATACTGGATGAAAGGAGAAAGTGTGAGTATTAATGGAATTGGGAAGGGAGACCAAGTGGGATACAGTCAAATTATTAGAGGAGGTTGATTTGCTTTGAGTTTGCTTGTGAAGTAGCTTAGGTATACTGGAGATAAAATAATCATTGAAATTCTTAGCTGTTTCTTCCAGTAACCAATGGGGGTTGGGGTATGATTCTTCATTTGAGCCAGGGTGTAGTGTTTTAGATATGGTGACCCAGAATTTCCTAGAATTTTTGTAGTATCTATTATACAGACTGGAGTATTAACATTTTTTGTCAAGTATGATCAGGCATTTGACTTTATTTTGAAATTATTTATATTGTTGAAGATTGTTTTCTGTTTTATTATTCAGCCAAGCTTCCAGGCTTTACCTATATTCTTCATTAATTTCCTGGGAGGGGCATGCCATTTAGTAGTTCCATAAATATATTATTAGAATGGAAAACTGCATCATCTAGGGCCAAGATGTTTGGGACATTCTAGTTGTAAGATTGCAGTGAGGTGCAAAATAGCCTTGAGTCAGAGATGCTTATGCTGCTAGAGGATTTGTGTGTGTTCCCTGGGAGAAGTATGGCAATGTCTTGTGGCATATTTGGACAGGTGGTCACTAACTGTGTTTGCTAAGCTGCCTTGGGAGCTTATATAGTTATGATGACTTGTTAATAACCAGTTCAGCATGGTAGTTTTACAATTTTTCAGGTTGATTCTGATAAGATCAGAAATAAGTTAGCAGAAAATGTATAGGTTTATGCTAGAATAGGTTGTCTCAGATGTGAGATTTGATCAGTTGATGTTAACATCACCAAGTCTCTGTGCGTGTACATTTTGTGATAGCCAGGTTAGGATGTCCTCCAATGTGTTGATATTTTCTCCAGGTGGGATCCATACATGTTGCTTTGTTTGTCTTTAGCTTTAGGTTACTTTGAAGTAGCTTGGTAGAAGTAGTTTTACTTTATTATTACTACTATATGCTGAGATACATAATTTCCTAACTTTCTCACTTATATTCTTTCATTATTACCCAAACAAGTTTGTGTCTAGTTGTATAAAGTGCCTTATTAATGTTTTCTATCATGATATTAACTTATTTTCTATTTATATTATCATTCACAATTTCTCTAACTATTAATACATCTTGACAACCCTTCCCCTTTATACTATATATACTATCTTACTTAATGTTTTCAATTTTAAGTTTCAAATCTCTTTGTATCATTTTCATAAAGATCTTAGAACTATTTTTTAATTGTCTGCTATCTTCCTTCTTCCATATTAATTAATTTAACCACTCATTCAAAATCTTTAAAAATATTTTTTCTAGTCCCTTAAATTTTTATACATTTCAAACTCTATTCCATCGGATCCTGTAGCTGAATCTTTATTTATTTGTCCTAATATTTTATGTAGCTCATTTAAAGAAATCTAATTTATTATCTTTTTCTGTTAATGTTATTTTTTACCTTCCACATTTTTTCACTACCTTCTTTTTTCTTTAAGCATTTCTTGTACATATTGTACTACACTATTTATAACTGTTTCCTGAGTTCTTTCTACTTCTCCTTCTACAGTTTTATTTCTGTCATTACACTACCATATTCCTTTAATAATCTGCTGAAGTAAATCAATACTTCTTTCTCCTTGTAAAGATATCTTTGCTTATATAACAATTCTTCTATTTTTTTCTTGATTACTTTCATATAATTCTTTTTCTTTGTCAAAGTACTATCATTATATTCTAAATCTTCCAATGTATCATGCTGTGCTCTTTTATATTTTTCTTTCTCTACATTCCTCACATCATATTGTCACTGTAAAATATATATCTTTTTTCCCTTAAATATCAGCTACCGTTCAGAAAGATTTTTATAAAATGTTCTCATAGTAACATATTTCCATAACTGTATTACTAATCTCTTTTTTCTTCATTCATTGCTTTCTCATTTATCCTTTTTATTCCTTTGCATATTTTATATATTTCTTATTTTCCTTTATCAATAGCCTTATTACAAAATTATTAGAAAATCCTGTTTCACCTACCCCTTTCTCCTATAGCTAAACTTTCTGGTACTATAACATAATCTCTTCCAGTTCTATACATACCCCTTTATAAGGTCATTGATTTTTGTCCAAATATTTTAATGTACCACATCTTATAACCTCTAACATCTTATATCATGTCCTTTCATTTTATGCTTGCCTCTTAAATCATGATTAAAGTCTCATGTTGCTAGAATATTCATATTCATCCCTACATAGACTAAAATCTGACTAAATAAACTTTCCATTTCTTTACAATTAATATAAGCATATAATGTTATAATTCTACATAATTGTTTTCATTTTAAAACTACAATTGTTAATATTGCTGTTTTTGCTAAAGTTGCATCTAATATCTTTAATGTATTTCTTCAGAATACAGCTATTCTAGAACATCTCTCTTTTCCCAAATTCCAGATTATCTTTCCTCCCCATAGTTTTTTGTTTGTAATCTTTCATTTTTTTTTTTAAATTGTGGCTTCTAATATAATTACATCTACATCACATGTATTACACCACTCCAAGATCCCTGTTAATCTTACTATAGTCTTAATACTATTCACATTTATAGAAAGCACTCTAAAATGTTTATTCTCCATTTTCCTTAGATTCATGGTTTCATAAGTTCATAGTTAATTACTTGATTATCTTTCTTAATAGGTGATACTAAGCCTAGGTAATTTCCCTCACAAAGGTAAGAATCAAAAATTATACCTTGTGTCTAGGAGTTAAATACTTAACCAGTATACCAACCTTCAATTGTTAGTTATATATTTACTTTTTCTATTTGTACTTATCCATTTAAATTTTCTTGTTCCCTCTTTTACCCCTTTACTAACAACTTTTTTACTACTTTCCAGTTTACGTCTTCTTCATTACTTACTTCAAAAGCTTATTCTATGTCCTCATTATTTTTTTCTTTTTTTCAGAATATTTTTATTAATTTAAGATATTTACAATATATACCCAGAAAGGAAGAAATTCAACATCACATACCTTTAATCATCAAGGTAATCTTACACAATTAACACATTAAGTGCCTTAGTATTCAGTAGCAATATTCCAAGACTATCACAACCAGTAAAAGTCTATATATCTTATTCTGATCACTTTTTTTCAGTTTTAAATATTATTGCTGTTAAAGGTTAAAAACTTCTGAATGTAGGAACTGAGTCTGATTACCAATTTTTTGTAATACTTTTTCTACCTACTGCCAAGAGACTTCAGAACTTGCTTTTATAGATAAAAATAGTGGAACATTCATTAGTATTTTTTATCTAATTAAAGAAAAATTACCAGACCATAACCCCTTAAAAACATTATTCTCTCTTCCCAATATACATTTATTTTTTTTACAATCCATAAACATTAGTCCAATCAGCTTTTCTACCTTTACTACATCTACAACAAACTGAAGAAGTCATTTTTTCTAAACTTAGAGATTTTTAGGGAGCAATAAACATTATATGTCTAGATTTCCACATAAAAACATTCCAGTAAAACTTGAAGAAGTTTGACTAACTGATTTAGTTAATAATGCTCTATTCTTACAATTTATTGAGTCACTCAATCCACTAATATCAAAAATGTATCAGAATTTTGCATCAAAATTATTATTTACAATTAACTTCTGTAACGTGGACAAGCTTCCATTGTTGTTTACTTTACCTTTGATGATAGCATTTACATATATATATATATATATATATATATATATATATATATATATATAAATATATATATATATATATATATATATATATGTATATAAAATGGGGGAATAGTATTCTGTTCCTCTTCACTCATGTTATCTGCAAATTCATTTAATGATTTACTGATGGATAATATTAACTGTTTTACATATTTATACAAGTTATAATAGTATTTATATTATATATTATATATAATAATATATAATATAAGGTGCTTTACCTTCAACTAGTTCCAATACTGTGGTGTTGACGCTGCGGTAGTGTTGTCGCCTCACAGTAAGACGTTGTCCTGTTCGATTCTCAGCTGAAGTGTCTTCTGTGTGGAGACATGCATGAATGGGCATACCTTCGTTGAAGGTTGTGCATCAGAGCTGGCAACTCGGCACGTAAAAATCTACTGCCAATCATTAGCGGACCAGAGTTCTGCTGTGGTGACCCCTAACGGGGAAAAGCCGAAAGATACAACAACCTTCAACTAGTTCTAACTTTTTTCTACCACACCATTTCAGGAAGGGTCAATTTTATAACTGCTGCTCAATGTGTCTTAAACCTGAATGTAATGTTATGTATATGTAACTTTGAAAATAATGTTATTTTTTGTAAAGTGTTTTATAATACATTAGTACTATATGTGCTCAATGTTGGCATTGCTTATGACTGTAATCTGATTGAAACTAGCATTTACTAAATGTTCAATGTGTATTATTATCTTGGAGCTTTTCTCCCCGGGTCTCTGCTGAAAATGGACATATATCCAGTCGGACTATCCCGGTCAAAAAATGTAAAATAAAACAAAATAAATAATAAATAAATAATCCTGCATTAAACATTTTGTTTTTCAAAGCAATCAGGCCATAACACTAACCCATTCATTTTTAGTAAGTTCATTTTATCATTGTTATAAGTTTCCTTAACTCTAGAGGTGTGTGCAATAAGAATGCACAGAAATGTCTATTCTGATATTAATGGCATTTTAAAACATATTTCTTGTCTGTTTAAGAATTGTTTTCATATATGCAGACTCTAAAGATTTAAATGATTTTCCTTCTAAGGTAAATGTTATCAACCAATGGAAAGGATTGTTACATATTTCTAATTTATCATATTTGACAAACTTATAAGGATTTAGTGAAATCTGCATCTCAGTGGCTTTCCATTGACTAATGTAAGTTGAGTCTATTCAAGGTACAATATAGTTAAAATATGCAGCAATAGAATTAAGATTCTACAACCGGGGAGCTAATAAAACAGTACTCTCATAATCTTATATTATTTCTATAAGTAATTATTGACTTTTTAGGATAACATAAGAATGAAGCTAACGTCTCCATTTTCTTTGAAAGAGTTTTTGTCAGATATTAAAACTACTAAATGCAATATTTATTTATTTTATTTTATTTTACATTTGTTGAATGGGCTAGTCCAACTGGATACATGTCCATTTTCAGTAGAGGCCCGGGGAGAAAAGCTCCACTAACAGTTACTAGACATATAGATACAATATGTATTTAAGGCAAGGCAATACAAGTTATTTAGATGATAGATAAACATCAATAAATCAAACTAATCTTTACAAGACAAATGGAGAAATAATATGAACAAGAGGTATAGACAAATATATACTATTCAATAGAGAGTATGCTAGAAAAGGACAAACTACTATAGTACCTTATATGATACTCTATCTAGTACATAACTCTGTTACCTGATAGCAAAATACATTCATTCAGAGGTTAGTAGGAAGGAGTGCATAGCAAACGCAGTAGTGAGATAAGCTAGACAAAGTATGAAGGATGAAGTGATTAATCTGGGGTAGTGCATGGACATAGCCAGTTATTTTTAAAGTATTCTTTGAGTTGCTTCTTGAAGAGTGGTGTAGAGGACAGAGATTAGAGTTCTTTTGGGAGAAGGTTCCAGGTATTCCCCACGGAGTCGGAAAACAGAGAGTCCCCAGCTTTATTGTGGGACTTATGTATAGATACTTGCAATTTCTTTGCTGAGCATAGGGTAGATAGATTTATGTAGGGGGTAACCAGGCTAGTAAGTATAGGTGTGTTACTAGGATGATGGAGGGTCTTTTGTGTGATAGTAAGCTGGTAAAAGAGAAGTTGATTATGGAATTCCAGCCAGCCCAGTTGTTTTAGATTATGACAATGATGGGTTCTAAATGGGGAACTTGTGGGAAATCTGGCAATGTTGTTGTATGAGTTTGCAAGTTTGTTGAGGTTACTTTTGGAAAGATTGGTATAAATTGGAGAGGCATAGAGGAGGGTAGAGATAAGATGGGTGTGGGCAATAGTAGTTCTAGCTGTAGGAGTAAGGAAGGATTTAATCCTATAAAGTGAGCCTAGCTTTCTGTTCACTGATTTTATTGTGTTGTTTGGCGTGTGCCAAAGGTGAGGTTATTATCAATTGTTACTCCTAAGAGTTTGGTAGTTTGGTCAGGTGATATAGCAGCACCATTACTGGATAACATTGTGAAGTCTATTTGTGTGGACTTTTTTGTAGGGTTAAAGAGCAGTAATTTTTTTTTTTTGGGTTCAGGAGTAGGCAGCGCTGTATGAACGAATTTTCCACAATGTTTAGTACCTTTTGGGTGAGGGATTAGAGTTCAGTTAAGGAAGTAGTGGAGCATATTAATGTTGAATCATCTGCATAATGTATGCAGGTAGCTTGAGGAATAGTTAAGTTGAGGTCATTAATAAAAATTGAGAATAGGAGGGGGCCCAAAATAGAGCCTTGAGGGACACCTAGGGAGACAGGAAGATGTGTGGAAAGTGTGTTACCCCATAGCACAGCTTGTTGGTGGTTCTCCAGGTAGGAATAGAACCATTTTAGTGCTAGTGAATCACGAGAGAGAGCTTTAAGTAGATTAATAAGACGCTGACGGTTAACCATATCAAAAGCTTTTGAGAGGTCAATGAAAAGAGCAGCAGCTAGAGTGTTGTTATTACGATGTTTGTTGATGCAGTTAGAAAAGGATAAAAGGGCAGAGGTGATACTATGGAATGGCCGAAATCCATGCTGACAGGTAGTTAGTAAGTTATTTTGGAGAAGGTGGTTGAGTAGTTGTCGGTGGATACATGTTTTTCCATTATTTTTGCTAAGGGAGAAAGTAAAGCAATTGGTCGAAAGTTGGAAAGGTCAGTGGAGTTTCCACCCTTATGTAAAGGGATGATATGGGAATTTTCCAGATAGATGGGATAGTTCCTTCAGAAATTGCTCTATTTATTAGGGTAGAAATAGAATAGGCTATAACTTTGGCTGCTTTTTGCAGGTGTTTGGCTGGTAGGAGGTCTGCTGAAGGGGTGCATGGCTTTAGTTTTAGGAGAAGGGTGCAAATGATGGATGTTTTGACTGGTTGTAGGTGGAATGATGGTAGTAATCTAGATGAGGTGGATGACAGACATGGTTTAACAGGGGGAAGAGAGTTTGCTAGTGATTGGATAGCTTCAGTAAAGAAGGTATTAAAGGTATTGGCAATATGCTTAGGATTGTTATTGGTGGTATCTAATGGGGTTGATGTTTTGGTGTGACCTGGGTGTAGGAGTTTGTTTATGCCTGACCAGAATTTTTGTGGTTTATGTTTGTGGGTCTGCTGGAGCTGAAAGTAGAAGTTTTTTTTTTTGTCAGTCATTATAGATCTTTTAGCAGCATTTCTCAATTGTTTAAATTCAAGATGATCTGTTGGGTTTTTAGAAGCTCTCCATTTGGCCAAGATTTTGTTTATGAGTGACATTTTCAATCTGGTTTCATTAGTAAGCCATGGAGCAGCTTTAGTCCTAATTCTGATAGTGCATAAGGGGGCATGATAGTCTAGAATTTGTAAGAATTTACTGTTAAAGTATGAAACTGCCTCCTCTAGCTGGAGGTGTTTCAGTTGTGACCAGTCACAAGCTTTAAGTTCAGCCTGGAAGCATTCAAGGCTAACATTTTTATTGGATCGAGTAGTCCTAATGAAATTAGAGGTGGGGATGTTGAGTCTTTGTCTGATGACATAGGTTAGTGAATGGTCACTAAGGTCATCAGGAAGAGAACCTGTTTTATACATAGAGGGGTGATTGTTAACTAGGATCCAGTTTAGGGTGCTTTCTTTGTTGTTGGGTTTATTGATTCTAGTAGGGCAGGTAATGATTTGGGAGAAATGTTAAAGGTTAATATGAGTAGTAGGCTTGGGTGAGCTACAAGTAGTCATGTCTATATTAAAGTCACCCAGCACTATTGTTTCTTGATGTAGGTAAGTGGAGAGGCAGAAAAGTAAATGTTTAAGAGTATTAATGTTGTTTCTTGGAGGGATTTAGGAGCAAATTAAATAGATGGATTTATAGGTGCTTATTTGAAGTTTAGCAGAAATGATTTCAGCATTACTGTCAGTAGGGAGCTGCACATTGAAAGAAGTGATGTGTAGTCATGACTTATAAAGAATGGCTACTCCTCCACCCTTTTTGGTTTTAAGGTCTAGTCTTAATATATTGTATCCAGGTGGGATGATTTCATTATCCTTTGTAGATGGTTTAAGCCATGTTTCAGTAAGAAATATGATGCCAAAGGAATGGACATCTAAGAGAGCATGCAGATGGGGTATTTTATTGCTAATACTACGAATATTAAGATGAGCTATAAGGAGAGAGTCAGATGATTTATCTAGGTTGTAAGAGGTGGATGGAATGAGTGTTTGGGGATTGGAGCTATCTTTGTTTTAGGGACCAGGGTTGGGGTGAATGTCTCCATCTAATAGGAGATAATGTTTCGGTCCATGTGTGAACTGTAACGTTTTAGAGTAGATGTTTAGGGATTTATTGCATTTGGGATAAGTAATGTGGCCTAGTCTGTGATACTTTGGAAGTAAGTAGATAGAAGTTGCTGTGATATTAATGTGGTTGTAGGGGGTTACATGAGTAGTAAGTAAAGTATGCTGGAAAGGATGTTGAAAGTCACTGAATATGAAATGTTCATAGGCAGTTAGTATGCAGGATACAGATAGGAAAGGGAAGGTAGTACATAGAAGTAATAGTGGTAGGAATGTAGATATAGTTGGTAGGGCCATAGTTAGAAGCATAGTTTTAGAGAAAGTAATAGGAGTAGGGAAGTGTAATATAGGTGTAATAGAGTGTGGGTTAGGAGAGAGGAAAGGAAGTAGTTATATATGGTGTATTAGCAAAATAAGGAGTAGTATTAAAGAGTTTAGGGGTGTGAACAAGGTTAATTAGCAAAGGAGAGGGATAGAGTGTATTTGGGAAGGGGTGTGGCTTGGGAGGTATAAGGCTAGGACCCCTGGGGGGGTGGGTGAGAATTGGGGGTAGGGAGTGGAGCTTAGTGAGCCTGCAGGGCAAACAGAGTGGGAATAGCCAAAGGGATAAACAGCTACAGGGAAAAACAATCTGTAAGCAAACTGGACAGCAGTAGGAAATGGAAAAAGGTAAGTACAGAGTGAAAACAAATCAGAGAGGATGGGGAAAAAAGAGTTTTAGGCAGGAGAAAAACATAGGGAGTATGCCTGGGAAGGAGAAAGGTAAGGAAAAAAGGCCTAGGTTCAGTAGAGATAAGGGGGAGAAATAAACTATTTAGAGAGATAGCAAGTTACTAGGATAATAGTGCCACCTCGTGATGATAGGAGGAAAAGCAAGACTGGGAAGGAGACTTTATTAAGAAACCCTGATAAAGTATTGGAGAGGGAGAGAAAAAAACATATAAAAGTAATTAGGGGGGCTACAGGGTGTGCAGGCTGTGGTCGGCAGCTTAATCACAAGCATACATACACTGGTGAAGAGAACACCCCATTAAACTGTATAACAGAAATGTCTGGTGTAGGGCTACATACACTGTGTCTTAGGTATTAGGGGATAAGCTGCACCGAGAGCAAGTGGAGCACTTTAGACATTTTCGGTTCTTAATAATATGAAGATACCCAGGTAAGATACACTATCTTTGGCAAGATTCAGAGTGAAGGACCCGGGGTAGGAGGCTGTAAAACAAAAAGGACACATCTGAGTAAAGGCAGGCAGAGAAAATAAATAATAGGAAAACAGTTGTGAGTTGTAGAAGGAGAAACAGCAGGACTATATTGAATAGGCGTTAGGCTAGGTAGCCAGGAAGCTAGGGTGATTTGTAGCTAGATATAGGATATAGAAGACAGTACAGCAGTAGGCAAGACCTGACACCATTTCCACAAAGTAATTAGGAAGATGTACACCGAGCAGTGAGACAGAGCAATACAAGTAGTAATGCAACAGGTACCTAACACCAATCACTATACTTATACTTTTAAACAGACCAGGCAGAAATCAGCATCAGGTAGACATAACACATTTGATACCTCATTAATAGCACCACACACAGTAAAATAGTAACAGTATATGCAACAATTAAAAAGCACACTTAACCTGCTTCTCAGATATCACATGGAAACAGGGTCATACAGTGTTAGCATTGTTTGATAAGGCATTATTAAAATAAATGCAGCAATTAAATAAGCGTTACATACATAGCGCAAATTAAACGGTCTTTCAATATCCTAAAATAACAGAGCCATTAAATTTTAACATTGACAGTGTGCTTATCAAAAGGGACTATTATACAGCCTGCATAACTAGTAATTATACCTTATAGATGGAGCCACCAATTAAACGCCTGAGAACATCACCGGAAAACATCGGCAGCATGTTACTAAAGATCTGAACTAAGGAATGCTACTATTGCAGCCCTAGAGGTTGTTTGCCACAGCTTTAATGTTAAACCTAGAGTCCTACACATATGATATTAGATGTGGCACAACTGCTTATCACTAAGAGTAGGCTGCAGCTATCAGAATGATTGCCTCCATACATGCACACTAAGAAAAACACAGATAAGCAGCTTTAATGTTAAACCTAGAGACCTATGCATATGAAAGTAGATATGGCACAACTGTTAATCACTAAGAGTAGGCTACAGCTATCAGAGGGATTGCCTCTATACAAGCACACTGAGAAAAACACCAGTAAGCAGCTTTAATGTTAAACCTAGAGACCTATGCATATGAAAGTAGATATGGCACACTGCTAATCACTAAGAGTAGGCTACAGCTATCAGAGGGATTGTCTCTGTACAAGCATGCTGAGAATAACAATAGTAAGTGCCCAGGAGGTATAGATAAATGCAGCAGTAAGAAAAATACAGTATACCAACTATACAAGCAATTCCATTTACTACAATTTAAAGTACTACAGGTATACAAGCAGTTCCATTTCCTAAAGAGGTTTGTTGCTTTACAATCTTACCAGGAGGCACTATGAGCAGCCAGACCACAGGACCGCATGGGGAGAGTGGAGCACACACCTTAGTGCACCTAATACATTTTAAATATGGCACCCATCAGATGTTCCAAGAGAAATAACCTCCTAGCAGGAAGTAAGCTAGGGGCAGGAGATACAGGGGGAGAAGTGAGGTAGAATAGGAGAGGAGAAAAACAGGGGCAGGAAAAAGAGCCAAAGGGATAAACAGCTACAGGGAAAAACAATCTGTAAGCAAACTGGGCAGCAGTAGAGAATGGAAAAAGGTAAGTACAGAGTGAAAAAAATTAGAGAGGATGGGGAAAAGGAGTTTTAGGCAGGAGAAAAACATAGGGAGTATGCCTGGGAAGGGGAAAGGTAAGGAAAAAGTATATACTTTGGGATGATATATTCACTTTAATAGGTACTAACCTATCCTCAAAGTAAAACAATTCATTCCATGTTTTTAATAAGAAGTAACACTTTTCCTATTATTTTACAAATTATTAATAACCTTACTTGCTTCTTTATAAATTTTTATTCCTAATTATTTTAGTTATTTTCCTTCACAATTATATTTAAATTTACATTTAAACATACTATCTAGTAAATGATTTAACAATAACGTTTTCATTTTATTGTTATAAAATTTCACCAGCAGTACTTCTTGAAACTTTTCAATTCCTCATCTATTTCTTCAGATGAATATTTTTTTATCCTCTATAGTTACTAAAATATCATTTGCAAAAAGCTGAATTTTAGATTGACAATCATTGTTAACTGAGAATCCATCATTTTTTTCATAGTTTCTTATACCACTAGTTAAGGGTTCAATAGCTAATGCAAATAGTAGAGGGAGCAAGGGATAGCCTTGCTTTGTGCATGTGTTTAAAGTGAATCATTGAGAAATGTAAGATCCAATTTTAACATATGCTTTGGAGTCTCTATACAGTTTTGTTCCATTATTAATATTCCAGTAAACTGTTCTGGAAATGCAAATGCTTCTAAAATTTGAAACAAGTAGTTCCAATCTACAGAATCAAAAGCTCTCTCGATATTTCAGTGAATTACTTCCAATTTCTTTTTCATTCCTTTTGCTAAACTATTAGCCTTTTTATATTATCATATGTTAATCTATTGACTATACATCCTGTTTGATGTTTATTAATTAGCCAGTAGGCCATTGCAATCCAGTGACCAAAAACTCCTGTCTGTCTCAAAGCAATCATATCTGCTGGGAATTATCTGTAGTCATACAAGGTTGCTAAGGCCTTGAATTCCTTGGCTGTACCAACAGGTCAATACCCTCCCTCCCATCTTTCAAAGGACACAGAAAGACTTCTTAAGTAAAACCTGGCTCTGTTCTTGCTCAAAACCAGGATAAACTGTATGTCTAAATATGAACAAGTACCTTTTCATTCCTTATATATCCATATTTCCTTCACTTTCTCTCTAAATATACTGTAAGCCTGGGTTTCCCGCACTTCATATTGCAATTCATGTTTGTATTAGAATCATTTACTTTTAATTTCCCTACAAACTATCCACAATTGCTCCAAATATTAAACAATTGTCATATAACTTGTATCAATTCCAAACCAATGTTTTATATTATGTCTAATATAGTATAATTAGTTAAACTACAGATGTTTTTGCTTTATTTTTGAAAAATATTTTTTTCTAAAGCTATCTCCACTGTATGCTTTAAAACAGTTTAATAGTTTATCATTAACTTTTTAATGACTTCAGTATTATCTAATTTCTTTTTTGTTTATTTGTTGTATTTCTAACAACCATTTATCCCACTCTTTCATTTTATTACTAGTCCATCTTCCCATTCTATCTTTAATATGCATTTTAAGGAGTCCCATAGTATGACTTTACTAACCTGACCTTTATCATTCAGAGATAAAAACTCTCAATTTGATCCTTAAGATACTCTTAAATTATTTTAATTTCACATATATACAGGAATTCTCTAAATAATCTGAAATGTTCTTATACCCATTAATATGTTAATACTTAGTGCATTACAATCAGATAAAGGATAAGGAATAGTTTTAAAAGAATTGACTTTTTAAGTAAATCTGTAGAGGCATAAATCCTATCAATTCTAGTTTGTGTCCCACAAGTACAAGTTTAAGAATAATGAGTGAAGAAAATTACTTATCTCCTGCTTTTACTATCAAATCAACTAAATTATTATTACTAATCCATTTGTTTAGTGCTTTAGCTGATGCCAGCATTTTAGCTTTCTTCTGTTCACTTGTATCTTCTATACTAGATATGCAGTTAAGATCTGCTCCCTCCAATGACTTTGTGGTAAGTTTAAGTGACCTTTATCCACTCTTGCACCTATACAAGTGATCCACTAAAATTAGCAAGTGTATAGAGTTTAAACAAAAATATTAGGAAGCCATGAGATAATAGAAAAAAACTCCCAAGAAATCACCACCAAGGAGAAATGTATACACAGTTTATTGCCGAACACACAACAAAATGTTAAACATTTTTTTCAACTATCGCCTTCATCAGAACATAGAACATCCTCTACAACTGAACTTTTAAATACCCTCCAATAAAAATTTCCTGTTACATGGTATGATTAAGACAAACCTTCATGAACAATAATAGCTATACCATATTAACTGGAATAAAAGAACCTTAAAACTGCATGAAGAAAATTTTCTAAGCCTGAGGACAATCTAAAAATATATAAAATTATTTTTACAAGTTCCTGTACTGATTCTGGATAATACTACTTTATAATAATATGACTATTTGTAACCTACGTTATTTAAATATTGCATATCTTTATCTATCAAGAAAGTCCCTTGCAAGAATATAATGTCTTCTGTATTTAATTTTAGATATTTCATTAATGATTTCCATTATTTTATTCATCTGTATTAATAGATAATAAAGTAGAAATATCCATTATGTGTATGTAAAATATTTATTTTAAAAGATAATCTGACAAATTTACCCACTATTTTAATGTCATTGTATATAAGACTGTAATGCATTCCTCCAACACAATGCCCCGTTCGGAATGTATCTGACCAGACACCTGATGCAGCTTGAAAGGCCCCAAAAGTTCCTCACCAAAAGGATAAACGGTCTCAAAAATATGTCTTATGCTGCCCGACTGAAAGAACTCCAGCTTTATTCAGTCTCATACCGCTTGCTCAGAGGTGACCTGTGCCTGACATATAAGGCCATGTCAAACCCAGATTTGATGAATATGCTTCACCTCAAAAAATCTAGATCCCTCAGAACCACAAGGGCGGGAGACTTAAACCTTGACACGGTTATAAATAGAACGTGCTGGAGGGACAGATTCATCACCCAGAGACTCCCTATGCTGTGGAACAAAATCCCGGTACATGTGAGGCAGAGCACCTCGCTGGCCTTGTTCAAGAGGAATCTTGACCAATGGATGGGAGATCGCAGATATACCCCAGGGATTACTTCAGTGTCACTGCTTGACAGAGGCACAGAAAAATGATAGGCATAGTTTTTATTCAAACTAAAGGGGTGGCAAAAGCCACATAACTATGGGCTAGGCTTATAAATGCCCTTGGGCAGATAGCCTAGTATGAACCTATGAACCTATGAACTATCTTAATATGCCACATTTTTAATGAATCTTCCCTTCTACAAACTAAGCTACTAAACCTCATAAACAACAAAAACAAGTCTGCAACTATAATTGCACAGTATATATTACTAATAAAACACAACCTACCATGTATAACTCCTCTACTATCTCTCTACCTACCAATACCTAAAAATGCATCAAAAACTGTTGAAAAGCTAATATTACAAATAAGTAATATAATATTATCTATAAGATACTATTAATTTATCTATATCTTTTGACATTTAAAACTATTGCTGCCATTACTACATCAAAGTTTAATAACCCTCTCCTATTAATCACAAATATATAATAATCTAACACATAGTGCAATATATACCTATTTATGCAATAATAGTATAAATTATTCATTAAATATTCCTAAATTATTTCCACATTCAACATTATTATAATTAAGTCTCTAAAAAAATAAGTAGAACAAAGTAGGATCTGAAGACATAAATATATTGTAAACTTACAGGTGACAGGTAACCTTATCACACCAAACTATTATAAAGAAGGGAAATCAATGCACATAAATATTCATCATGCTAAAATATATACACATATTATATAGATCTAACAAAAGTTCTGAATTAATTTTAAAAGCGCAAGTGTCTATATCTCAAAATTGAGTAACATTCTTAATATGATAGCTTATTAAACTAATTCATAAAAATATATGCATTACAGAGGTTAAAGAGAATGTCTTGTTATTTCTATGGAGAAAAACAAAATGCAGCCTCTATAGTATTAAAACATTAGAATGTGCTTAATTTAAATCCCATTCTCCCTTCCCAGGTTCAAACATATTGAAAAATCTGACCAAAAGCCTCATGACGTGTTATGGGTACGATTCCAGCCAGTAAATGGCCAATTCAATTAAACCATAAAAGCCCAAGAATAAACACTGATGGTGCAAGGTCTGGGGTTCAAATAATCCTTAATATAAAACCACGGTATAAATATTCAGTACTAATACAAGAGTAAAAACATGAATAAAGAAGTAGCAATATGGGTAGTAAGGCAGAATTTATTCAGATAAACAAAAACTGGTTAAGAGCTTTCATCCCCTTGGGACTTCATCAGAAACAGTTAGATTCTAAAAAACACAGTATATGAATACATACAAGTAATCAGATTAATGACACTATTAGTTGTCAGTCAATAGGTTGATAAAATAATTGAAGACATCTTCCAAGATTGATATTAATTTGCCTAACGCCTAAATAATCAAATATAAATTGAGTAAAAACCAGCAAGTGAAATGTATTTAATTGTGAAATAATTATTTCATAAAGACTATAAAGAGAAATGAGAGACAGATAAAAATGATGAATGTTAAAAGGTTCAAAAACATTTGAACTGTTAAAAACCTGGTGTGGTGCTTAAACTAGTACAAGTTAAAATAACTGACTTTGAAAAATAAAAGAAAAGGTAATAATACAAATGAATAATGTACACCATGTCTATATTATAATTTGATAGCCCTTTATATTTAAGAATGGCAGAATGGATATGTGTTCATTTAAACCAGGGTATACTGAGGCATTTAATTGAATTACCAAAATAATTCTTTACTTTCAACCCTGGTTTCCCATGATCCCCAGCCTGCTCATGATATGAAACAACTTCCAGAATCCCAAACATGAATTTATTAAAGCCAGGACATGAGAGGGAATATTTAAACAGTGAACTATTAAGGTTGTGTTTGGATATGTCATAACAGTGTTTGTAAATCCTTTTGCAAAACTGCATCTTTATGTCACCAACAATAGAAGCATATACAACTGGAACATAGTGCTATATAAATCACACCTTTAGTGTGACAGTTTCCATCTGCAAAAGTAAGAATTGATTGGCAAAAGTTGTCTAAAGTCAATTGTTCTTGTTCTAACACATAGGGATACTGTCCACAAGCCTCACATTTATGTGTTCCTCTGTGTAACTTATTAGAAAGGTCAATATGTTCACAAACCAACTTTTAACAATTTCCAAGATTTACAAACATTCTCCTGGCATATCCAAACACAACCTTAGCAATTCAATGTTTAAACATTCCCTCTCATGTCATGACTTTAATAAATTCATGTTTGGGATTCTTGTTCTTTATAATGAATGAAGGGAGGACCATGGAAAATCAGGGTTGAAAGCAGAGAGTTATTTTGGCAATTCAAATTAAATGCCTTATCATACCCTGGTTTAAATAAACACATATCCATTTGAATGTATGTTTTAGCAATTGTGAACTACTGTTCTGATGTAAGCTTGGAGTCATGCACTTATTAAACCTGTTTTTAAGGGAAAGGGGAGTAGTTCAAACAGTAATATTGGAAAAGTTATTTTCAGAACTGGATAGGTTGGGACTTGAAACCATATATCAGCATGCATATGTTGAAAACAGATCTATTACCACTTGTAACATGATGTTCTATAACAATATAACAGCTATGAATAAAAAATTGTGCTGTGATGTAATTTATACAGATTTAACTTCAGCATTTGACAGGGTCATACTCAAAACACTGATCAATACATTAGTAAAACTAGGTATTGATGTACTCTTGATAAGATGGATAGCTGCATGGCTTACACATAGGACATGGCAAGAATTTTACATCAACTGGACAGGTGAAATCCTTGGTTATAGTCAGGGTGTCACACAGGGCTCTGATCTTGGCCCTTACTTGTTTAGATTGTATCTCTCATACCTAACTTTTTCATCACAGATGGTATACAGTCTATATGCAGATGACCTAAAATTGGGTAAACTGATTGCATGTGTTACAGATAAGGCATGGGTACAACATATGTTGTCTAAATTGACCATTTGGGCACAGGAGAATAATATGCTGATAAATACAGCAAAAACTAAGCATATGAGATTTGGGAGACATAAATTGAAAGGTGATTATTTATTACAGCACACAGTGATTGAAACTGTAGACTCATTTAAGGACATGGGCATATGGATAGATTCAGATATGCGTTTTTCTAATCATATCAACCAATTGGTTAATGATAGCTATAGAACTATAGGTTGTGTAAAAAATGTATAAAGTCTAGAAAATCAAAAATAATGAAATCATTGTTTGTTAGTTACATTAGACCCAAACCTGAGTATGGAATAACAATATGGAAATCCTATAAGAAAACAAGCATTAGTATACTGGAAAGAGTACAGTGGAAATATACCAAGGGTATCCATGGATGTGAAAATTTAAGTAATTATGAAAGACTAAAATATCTGAACTTGTACAATGTCTCTTACAGATATCTAAGAAGAGATCATATTGTGGTATATAGGGCATTTAGTGACAAGTACCTCTGGAATTGTTTGGAGTTAACAAAAAGTACTAGAGAATCATCAGGCAACCTATGTAGAAGATTCTACTGGAATGAGAAGTGTACTAATTGGTTCTCTGATAGAGTAGCTGTTGCATGGAACAAACTACCAAATTACATTAAAGCAAGTACTAGTTTAGATATTTTTAAGAACAGCCTAGATACTTATTATGGGAACAAGTGTTTTGGTATATTGGCAGGCTAGAAGGGCATTAACGCCCATGCTTAAAATATTTGTAAGTATATATGTATGTATTTAAGATTCACATGCTGATATTAGAATTTCATTACAGCTTTTGAAAATAACAACTCATGACACACAGTAGCTGCTAATTTCCTCTGTAAGTTTCCCACTCAGTCTTGTTAATTCTTTAAACTGTTCTAATCAGTAACAAATATCTAACTTTACTTCTTTCCCTTAATATGCACAGTTAATAGTGCTACAGCACAAGCTATTAGCATTCAAAAAATCAAGTAAATTAGATGTCAGCGACAGCTTAATATACAGTGCTACTTTAGCTTTTGTTTTACCAATTCTTCACTTTTAAGATAAGAATAAATATGTTATTTTGAGTAGATTTATCACATATATACTTGAAAAAAAAAGTTATCTTCTGTTTTCACAGACCTCAGTGATGAATATTGACATAGATTTTCTTTAAAACAGATCAAAGATCAGGTTGGAAGCAAAGCACGCAAGAATCCAGTATTCTTACACAACTGGAACATTCTTTTGTTCTTGGGCTTTTTTGAAGTATTAATTGCTTCATAAATGACCCGTAAAAGACGTGTCACACAGGAACAAAGAAAACAAAATCAAAAGTTCTTTAGCATGTCTAATTAGCATATCATATACATCTGACTATCAGTTAACCCAGCAATGCACTTACTAAATGAAAATATAATTCTTAACTTATATATTCTTAAAGTTACTGATTCTATTGTTTATACTTTAATGACATTCTTTAAAGGACATATTTGTTTAACATTTAGAATACACTTATAAGTTTAGATAAAGGAAATATTAAATCTTTCACTGTAAATATAGTAAAACAGTAAAACTAACCATTTATATTTCCTATCAAGAAAAACCTTTTAGCTTAAAATATAAATACATATTTATATATTCACAAACTGAACCAAAACTTGTTAACTAAAATAGTCCACCAACGGCAAGAAAAGACCAGCAAAGACCAGACAGCAAACCTATTTATATATGTTTCGAAATTCACAGTTCAATACAAATCTTTTATCTAAAGGGTAAATTTATTGTTTCAGAAAGTAAAGGTCCTGCAACCAGAGGATAGAAATCACTTATTTTTAAGCTTTTTAATTTTAGAAGCAGTTTTTCAGGAATTCAACTCACTCTATCTCTTGAGTGATATACCGTTCCAATCCATTTCTTTAGTATTATTAAAGATTTTATTTTGGATATCAAAAGTGGATACCTCCTCCAGTGTGTCAAATATTTTAGTTCTTTCAGAAAGAAATACTTTGAAATTTGCAAGAAACACCAATGGGGCTTTAATATTGTTCTTTTAAAGTTCTTTGATCAGTGGTAAGTAGGATTTTCTTTTACTCATTACTGGACTAATCATTGTCAAATCTGACTACATGTTGACCTATTTTAATAGGTGGGCTGGACCATGCTGTTTTTAATATTTGATCTTTTTCTAATCTGGACATAAACTTAACTAACTGAATGTGGTGGTGAGTGTTTCTTCTTCGAATTTACTCTCAGGGATCTATGTGCCCTTTCAATTACAAAAGATAAAGTTTCAGGTAGATTTAATGTCTTTTACAGCCATGTTGTTAAGAAGTTTACTGTATTGTCTCCCTCATGCTTACCAAGTATACCATAAATTCTAATGTTATTTTGTTTCAGTCTGTTTTCTAAATCATCAACTTTATCTATGAGGCAATTATTTTGTTTTAAAAGGAATCCAGTATGACACTAACCTTGAGTTATTCTCCCTTCATAACTATTTAAAGCTACCTCCATACTACTGATTGGTGTACATTATTGTTTCATAAAAATTTCTAAATGTTCCATCTTCTTTCTGGTCTGTTCTTTGAAACTTTCTTTTATGCTATCCAGCTTGTCCATTTTAAAATACATCTTGGATACTAGATATTAGTGACTGATGTCTCTTTTAACAAAAAGAATCATGAGTACCATTTCTTGAATGGCTCATGTTGAAATCTCTACCCTCTTAACTGAGCAGTGGAAATTATGACAGGAAAATTACAGCTATTGAAGAACTCAGAGCTATTATGCTTTTCTGTTACTATTATTGAATACAATTAGATAAATAGCATCTCCATTTTTTTTTCTTGGTTATATTTTTCAGTCTCAGAGCTTTCATCAGTTGCGGCTCTCAGTTAATCATCTTGGCCATGCCCCCATGAATGTTTCTCATCTAATTTTTCTTCTAGTTCTACTACTACTAAAATTTCTTCTCTTTGTTCATTTTCTTCTGTTTTCTTTTCTTTTTTTTTCATTTTTGCAATCTATCCATAAATGTCCAACTTTGTTATATTTATAAAATTTCAATTCACATTTTTGTGCATCATGTCCCATTTACCCACAAACATAACATATTCTTTTGTCACAGTTACTTATCAAATGTCCTTTTTTTTCCACAAAAAAATATTTTGGCTTGTCCTCAGTATTTTATGACCTCCCCTTCCCCTCCACATTAATCACACTTGGTATACTGTATGTATATATTTTTTCTCTGTCGATTTTTAACACAATATTTATTTATTATTATTATTTATTTATTTGTCCTTTGTTAACTGGGTTAGTCCCCTGGCCTGGGGGCCATTTTCAGTGGAGAACAGAGGAGAAAAGCTGAAGCTCCACAAACACATGATAAAAATGATGATGCCAAAAAATAATACACATATAACACAACCAAACCAAATTATACTGCAAGTTCAAAAACATAAAAAGGGCAATATAAAATAACACATGAGTAACAACATTAATGCTTTGTAGATAATCATTAAAAGTATCAACAAATCTCCACAAACAAAAGATAAAAAGATGATGCCAAAAAATAATACTCATATATCATAACCAAACCAAGTTACATTGCAAGTTTAAGAACATTAAAAAGGGCAAGATAAAGAGACATATGAGTAATAACATTAATGCCTTGCAGAAATCATTAAAAGTATGCATTTTGTGCATGTACAACAACAAAATGATAGAGGTCAAATTGGTGGAACAAAATAGAAGAATAGAAAGTGGAGTGCAGGGAAGAATGAAGAATAATTGAAGAAACAGAGAATAACAAACAGTGGCAGTTGTAGCAGTTATAGTGGGTGGAGTGGAAGGAGAGGTGGTAAAGATAGAGTGGAGAGAATGAAATGAGAAGAAAGAACAAAATAGAAGAATAGAAAGTGGAGTGGAGTGAAGAGTGAAGAATAATTGAAGAGACAGAGAATAGCAAAGAGTGGCAGTTGTGTCGGCTATAGTGGGTGGAAGGGAAGGAAAGGTGGTAAAGTAAGACAGAGTGGAAAGAAGGAAATGATGAGGAAAGCATTGGGGTGGCTAGGGAAATAAGAAGTAAAATAGGGCAAAGCTAGGAGGAAAGTTTAGTTTTTAAGAGTGCTCAGTGGTGTAGCTACAAATTCACAGGATTGTAAATATATATATATATATATATATATATATATATATATATATATATATATATATATATAATGTATGAAGGAAATAGTTCTGGTGTGGTAGTGGGATATTAGCTGGGGTGGTGGCATTTGCAGGAGAGAGAGAGTTGGCTAACTATTTATTAGTTCTTTTTTGAAGAGGAAAGAAAATTGGATATGTCGTATGTTAGATGAGAATTTATTCAAGGTTTGAGATAGCATTTTTAAAGTAACATGTCTATAGTTTTGTTGGACTTGTAGATATTCAGTAGTGCTTGGTCAGTGCTACAGAGAGATCATGCAGGTATGTAGAGAGATAGAAGGGTGGTCAGGGAGGGACAATTTTCAAGTTTACAAAAAAGAGAATGAGCAGTTTGTAGCTATGATAGTTGGAGTAGTTGTGGGAGTTCAATCCACTGAAGTTTTTTTTTTTGTGCAAGGCAATGATGGGATTTGTAGGGGAGAGTACAGACAAATCTGGCTATCTGGTTGTAAGTTTTTTCTAATTTGGTTCGTAAATTTGTTTGGATGTGTGTGAATATAGGGGAAGCATAGAGTAGGTAGGGGATGAGATAGGCTTGTGCAAGTGAGGTCCTAGTGGTGTAATTTAAGAAACTTGTGTGGTCTATAATGCAAACCTAGATTTTGATTGGTCTTTTTGATGGACTGTAAGATGTGATGGCCAAATTTCAGTTGGACATAAATTGTGATTCCTAGAAGTTGTGTAGTGAAATCTGCATAAATATTGGTGTTGTTTAGAGAAGAGAGACTTAAAGAAGTTTTAAGATGGGATAAATATTTTGGGAGGAAAAGAAGGAATTTGGTTTTCTTTGGGTTAAAGATTAGTTGGTTGTCAGTTATCCAGTGTTTGATGATATTAAAAGAAGTTTGCATGAGATAGTGTAGATCAGTGGGGTTGTCAGAGAGGGTGATAAGGGAGAATCATCAGTGTATTCGATTAGTGAACATGAGGTACAGACAGAGTGAAAATTCTAAGTGAAAATATAATAGAGAAGGGGCCAAGGACAGAACTTTGGGGGACACCAGTTTGGATAGGTAAGAAGGGTGAGTAGGAAGTCTGCCATTTAACAGATTGCTGTCGGTTATAGAGATAGCTGGAGAACCAGAGGATAGTGGAGATGGAGAGGTTTAGTTTGGATAGTTTAGAGTTTAGGGTGGGAGATGGTGACAAATGTTTTAGAGAGGTCAAGGAAGACACACAATATGAGTTTATTGCTGTCCCTTGCTTCTGCTATAGTCTGGGTAAAAAATAGAAGGGCTGTGGATATGCTGTGGTGAGGTCTACATCTATGCTGAGAGGAGATAAGGAGGTGATCATGGCAAAAATAGGACATAAGTTGCCTATGAATGAATTTCTTGAGAGTTTTTGAGAAAGAGGAGAGGAAAGCTATTGGTTGGCAATTGGTAGGTTTGGTGGAGTTACCTCCCACGTGAAGTGGAATAGTATAGAAGGATTTCCAGATCCCAGGAACTGAGGATTCTTTGATAGAATGGTTAATAAGAATTGAGGTGAGATATGCTATAGAGTCGGCAGCAAGTTTAAGAAATTGTGGGAGTAGGTTGTCAAAAGAGGGTGAGCAACATTTGAGTTTTAGCAGAAGAGATTTGATATAGGCAGTGGAAACAGGTTTCAGGGAAAAAGGCTGATTGAGGCTGGGTGGTCAAGGAGGTTAAAGGTAGTTTTTGTCTGTTGTCTGGGGGGTTAGTTTTCTGAGTTTATAAAGTAGTTATTTAGAAGAGTGGTGGTTTCAAGATGGGTTTTGTCATGGAAGGGGTTGGGGTTAGAGGGTTTACCAGGATGGAGTATAATGTTCATAGTGTGCCAGCATTTTTTTGAATTAGAAAACTGGGTGGATTGGGCTTCTTGATAGAATTTTGTTTTGTCCTGAATAATAAAGTTTTTTTAGTGATGTTTCTGCGTTCTTTATATCTAAGGAGCAGAGAAGGAGATTTTGACTAAGACAATTGTTTCCAGCTATTGACTCTAAGATTCATGGTGGAAAGGGATTTTGGAGAGGCAGGGGGGTGGGATTTGGTTTGATCCTAATTTTCCTAATGGGAGCTAGGGAATTTAGTATGTTTAGGAAAATGTTGTTAAATTCAAGAATGGTGTCATTTAGAGGAAGGTTATACAAGTGAGACCAGTGATCAGGGAGAGTTGGTAGTTAAACATTTCTGCATTGAGTTTAGACAGATTATGACACTGCATATAGAGATGGGTTTTAGGGGTTTGCAAAGGTAGCCTTACTATAGAGATAGGGAGGTGATCACTTATTGAGTCTGGTAAGGTGGTGGGATTGTGATACTGATTGGGTTTGGAAGTTAAGATCCAATCAAGTATGGAACTGGAGTTTTTGTGTATGTGAGTGGGAGAAGAAATAAGTTGACTGAAGCTGAATAGGTTAATAGAGAAAATGGGGGGGGGGCTTATTCCAATCAATATTAACATCCCCTAGTATGATTGTTTCATATGATATATTTTGGGAGATCCAAGATAAGATATTTTCAAGGATTGGACTGTTGTTGCCAGGGGTATGTAGATAGACTATATTACCAGTTTTTTTATGATGGTTGAGATGATAGTTAAGAAAGATAAGTTGTGCTGGGGAGAAATCTGGGAGTGATAAGGAGAGGGGGAGAGGTTAAGTTCTCAGTAAATGATGGCAACATCTCCCCTTATTTTAGAAAGTCTATCCTGCTGGAAGATGTTATATCTGGGAGGTAGAATTTCAGAGTAATATGTGGTTTTAGCCAAGTTTCTGAGAGAGTTAATATGTGTGTTAAGTGGTGGGCAATTCAAGCATGAAATTCTGTTATTTTGTTTGGAAGACTTTGTAAGTTTATGGAATAGAGTGATAGGTATTTAGGTGGAGAGGAGAGGGGTTGGTACCTTGTGGGCATGGCAGTGATGTTAGTGTTGGTGGGAGGGGATGGACCAGGATTGGGGTGGATGTCCCCATTTGGTAAAAGTGTAGTAGGAAATAGTGTTAATCTGGTGAAAAAAGTAATTTAGTAGGCATTGGATTTGAGTCTATGTTTTGGAGAGGAGAAAGGAATGTTGAAATGTTTTAGTTTATGAAGCTGAATGCAGGAGAAATTATAGGAGGAGGGGGAAGACATGGAAGTGCAGTCTTAAATAGAAGGGTGATACAGTTTGGGTAAGAGTGAGTGATGTTGGAGGATATAGTAGGATAGTGTGATAGGATGACAACCCAGAGAGGAAAAGTAGGATGGGTGTTAGCAGGAGGTATAATAGCATGCTGCTGTCTTGTATGGGTGATTTGTAAGTGATGAGGGAAATGCAATTGTTAATAGAGGGGTAGATTTTGTTAAGGAATATATAGGGGTGTAGCAGATAGAAATCAGGAAAAGATTGTGATGATGAGAGAGTAGATGTGAAAGTGATGGGTAGGGGTGTGTATAGTGTGTATAGTGTATTTAGTTAGAAGATTGTGTAGAGAAGTGAGACTATCATAATCAGAGTAGCCAGAGGAGAAAGCTGAGTTGTTCTATTACGATTGTTTAGAAATTGGAGGGTGGGGTGTGTGGCATGAGATTAGGACTTAGAAAGTGTAACAGCATGTATAGATGGTGCTGATGGATGTAATTATTAGAAAATTGGAGGATGGAGGGAGGGTCTTTGTAAAGGAGGTTACCTATAAATGTAGAGTATGCAAGGGTCGGTGGGAATTGGGGGCAGGGTAGGGGATCAGACTGAGCCATAGGTCAAATAAAGTGGGATTAGCAAAGTAAGGTATGTGCGATTAAAAAATAAACTATCAGGTGCTCTAAAGTCGCGTCTTTAATGTTAGTCCTTCTTTTGTTACTAATGCTTTTATTTTCTTTAAAAAGTAGTGAAAGCCCTTTTAATTTGACCAGTTGGATGCCCTAAGAAATTTCCTTTTCTGAGGCTGTAAGTGAATGAGTCAGTTATTGTTGACTCAGAGAGAGACTGGGAAGTTAATGGGGATATAACACATATAAAAAAAAAACAGATGGATAAATATTTCTTTAGAGACTGGAAGGGCTAGTGGTACAGTTTAGTGTGGAGTGTTTTACAGATGTGAAGGGTAGAAACCAGAAACAAAATTACAGTCCCAGCCACCAGTCCATAATCCTCTTTTGTCATGCACTTTTGCAAATAACATTTTCAAATGTCCTTTCAAAGTCTTTCTTTCTACCTGTGTTTGAAATTCATACATTTTCTTTTTTGTTTCCCTGATAAATGCTTTTATCAAATAGGGATTCCATGGGTTACAGTATTTTTTTTTCAAATTCTCCTATAAAATTATATTGAAAAACAGTCTCAAATATAATGTCATGAAATGTCTCTTTGTTAATAAGAATACATACTCTTTCCTCATATGAGTTTATACCCAAAGGAGCTATTAAATTGTCCCACACTTCATACCTGCTCATTTCTTTCTCTTCTTTACTTTGGATTCTTACCACATACTTTTTTTATTTGCTTCTGCCTTCTTTTTTGCTCCCCTTTTGTCTCCATTTACTTTCTCTCCACACTGCTTCTTTTTCATCTCACCACTATTCTTCAGGATTGTCTCTGCATCCTCTTTTGCATTTTCTCCTTAATGTCCTAGCAGGAAACTCCTTCATTTTCTGGATCACTCTGCATCACCATTTCTTTAAGTAAATCATCAACCTGCCAGCCGTACCAAATTACTAATTTTTTACAAAGTTTTGGGGTCCAAATAATGGGGTGCCATGATTCCCAAGTGGGACCCCTTAATTTCTAAATTTCCCAGTGTTTTGTATTTAAAATATTTTTTCCGGGTTTTTGAGCTGACATCATCACATGCATGATGACGTCAGCTCTTTGAAATAGCCTGCCAGCCTATCGGATTTGAGCTCAAGGGCTCAACATGCATGCATTTCTGGCTGTTCCTTAGCTGTTAACAGGAAACAGAACAAAATGGATGGAGATTTAAGCTGCCATTTTGTTTGCAGAGGTATTTATAAACTAGTGTGCATGTGTGTGTGTGTGTGTGTGTGTGTGTGTGTGTGTGTGTGTGTGTGTGTGTGTGTGTGTGTGTGTGTGTGTGCGTGTGTGTATAAAATGTCCCAGGTGAATATACCTAGTGGCTAGAGGAGGTACTCAGGCTCAAAACCTGTACCTTGGATACAGGTGACAAGAGCCTAAAGTCCCTACCCACCACCACTTGTGAAAATTTCCCAGATTTATGCCTCATATTTTTTTCTGTTCCTCATAAAATCTGTGCATTTTTGGATTTTTGTGGCAAATCAGTGAAGTATTGAATTCACTAAATAATGACAGGCATTTGAATTTCAGACTTCATATTCTTCAGAAAATAAATGGTTATACAAAACCTTTTATTCTAGCAATTTTCTAAGTTTAAAAGATCAGTATTAAAAATTTGTCCTTATTTTGGGGGCTGATTTCCCCATTATTGGCTTTGTGCAGTTTTTTATGTGCTAAGAGGTTGAGAGTAGCTATGGTGAGAAGTGAGAATTGAATTCACTAAATGATAACCATTTAAGTTTCAGTTTTCCTAAAGTTCCTATCTTTGAGGAAACTGCTGATTTGGCATAGTGGTATGCTGCACTGACTGCAGTGCACAGGGTCAAGGGATCAAGCCTTTGCAGCAAAATGCATGGTGGTAGTACAACATTTTATTCTAGCAACTTTCCAAAATTATACAAGCAATGTTTAAAATGCATCCCTGGTTTAGGGGCTTTTGTCCCACCCCCTAAATAAAATGTGGCTTTTTCCAGATTTCTTGGGCTGCAACGTTAAGAGATACAGTTGAGTGTTATGTGGATTTTACAAGGAGCTGAGAGTTGCAGGGGAAGAGAAGTTTAGTGTTGCTTATGCTGAGTCTGCTTGCATTGTTAATAGCATAACAGGCTAAATAATTGCTTTTGATGCAGAAGACTGTGCGTTCTACTCCCACAGTATGCAGATACATTGATGATACTGTACTGTGTTGTACTTTTAAAAGAGGTGGGTGTAACAAGTCAAGGGTGCAGCTACAGATAGAACAGAAGTGAAAAAATGTCATGCACAAGAGCATTTGTGTCTCAGTGGAAAGAGGAAAAAAATTTAACCCAAATTCAGGAACAGAAAATGATTATATTTTATGCTGCATTATAAGAAAAACAATGTGTGTGTGGAAGTAGATTTTTATGATGGAAGTGTTCTGAATTGGTTAGTTTTGTCATTGGTTCATTTTGTTTCATTGACTACTGGAAAAATGTTCAAGCAATAAATTTAAAATGCTCTCTAAGTCTAACAAGTGTGCTGTATTATACAAGGAATATAATTTAATAAAGTCAGGAAGGTGTATCAAAGAACACATGTATGTTTCTTGTTTTGTGTGCAAGGGGCCTATGGTTTGAAAACAGCCCAAAGGTAATCTTTATCCACCACTGGCCAGATGCATTTTCTTTGGAAGTGGTGTGGATTTCAATGCTGTTTCAATGAATGTGAGTTTCAAGGGCAGAGAAGTTTTAATGCTATGTTTATTTTCATTGTAAGACAGCATTGCTTTGTTTAGCAGATGTCTATTAGTGTTTATGAATTGTGCTCTAAAATGTAAAAATAAAATCCAAATAATCAATTTAGAAGTAAAGCAGTGTGCACATTAATGTTTATGGTAAATGGGGTGAAATAGCCAGGCAATGGGACATTGGAATGGCTGCAGGGGGACTCTAGTGCCATATTTTGGTTGTCTGTTCTTCAGTTTGTGTTTGAAAGTTGGTATCCCATAATTCCATTGGAGTGGGTGGGGTTACATAATTATATATGCTAATGTTATGTTAATCAGCATACAGATTTGTACCTATTTTTCATGGGCCTTCTCCAAATTTTTGATGTTTCCAGGTTGAGAGGTATGCTGGAGGGGTGTAACTGCAAATGCATTATTTGCTGACTCATCTTCAAACATTTCTGTGAAACATCTCCTCAGAATCCTGTACAAATTTGCAGGTTTCAACATTTGTTTTCTCCTCCATTTCTCTCACCACTCCATCATCTCCTTCTCTCTCTATTTGCCTCCCTGTTTCCAAGGGTCACTTCTGTGCCTGGAATGGAAACAGGAAATGCTACTGCAAAATGGGTCCCACTTGCAACAGTGATGAGTAGAGGAAGTTGCCCAATGCCCTGGGAAATTTCCCCGATAGTATAAATACCATCTTGGATTCCCCTGAAAAGAGGCTACTAGCCTTTTGGAACTAGCCTGGTAAACAAAGGGTAAATAAATATTGCAGCTACTGGCATGATATATTGCTATTTAATAGAGAAACTTAATTTATTTTGTCAGGAATTCCTTGAAGCTTATGGACTGATGGACCACAAATAGAATGGATATAATTGTGGTTTTCACCTGCAGTCTTTGTCATATTTTTGGTGTTGGTTCTATTTGTTTGATTATAAGAACAGTTACACTAGGTTACAGGATGAATTAAACTTCTTGTGGTACAGAATCATGCTCAACTCTGCTTTAAGTTACCGACTTCGATGAGTTGGTACCTGTTATGTTTCACATTGTTTGTTTTGAGCTTGGTGGTCCTTGCATCTTTATTAAAGGAGGCATTGTTATTTAACTAAATATACTGAGCAGTTGGAAATAATCCGAAATGTTTCTGACAAAAAAATCATGGATCTAAATGACTTGATGTACCAAGAAAGTACTATAGAAACCTAAGAGGCAACATATGCCTAAACTTCTCGGCCACGAGGGATCTGGCAATCCAAAACATCTTATTTTTCCACAAATCAAAGAAATCATCAAACATTAAAATACATGATCTGAACATTTCAGCAAATAAGCAAACCATGGTGGAAAGACAGATTTGTCTCACAATGACTACTCATTCTTTGGAACAAACTTCTTCTCCAGATCAAGAAAAGTGACACATTATCTTATTTTAAAAAGGAATTAGACAACTGGATGGGTATTCAGAAATTCAAGTCCAATATGACTGGCTAATTGCTCCTTGAAAAAGGAAGTAAAGTCTAAAGGTGGGTACTGGCAAGGTATGTGTGGTTATATAGTTCAGTTGTCTTGATTTTTCTAAGATTTTACATTTGGTGACTACAATCTTTAAGAAATCTACTATAAACACAGATGACGTAGACAATTCTAACCTCATCTTTAAGTTTCCTTTTTACTGTTTGCATTGTTGAGAAGGCTGTGCATAATCTTGACTCCATTTAAGAAGCATATAGTCAGCAATCCTTTTCAGTCTGATATTCACAGAGAGACACACTACCAACTCATGCCTCAGTAAGATAATGAATGACAGTGGCATTGTTTACTTATTGTCCTTAATGACTGCTCAGAATTTGACACGGTCAATCATCATATGATGCAAGGGTATCCTTGGACTTTGTGTAAAAAATCTTTGCATTGCCCTAAACTAATTTGCTTCCTAATTCTATGGACATTGTCACAGGCAATTGCCATGTGTAATCTTTTCATCTTCTTACCCTGTTACTTCTGGCATACAACATGGATTCCTTCTTGATGCATTGCGTTTTCCTGGACATGATTCTTCTGGTAGCACATATTCAAATAATCCATCCTCAATATCAGTGTTGTGCATAAGATATATGGATATGTATCGCCTTCATTCTTTGCAAATGTCTATTAAATATTCACTTTTGGGTGACTTGGAAGATACTCAGTTTTGATGAATAACGGTCAGCTGAAGATTAACAAATGAAATACTGTAGCCATGAATATACACATCACAATAAGGAACTCTGATTGTCCAGCCCTAGTTCCTGTTATATTCAATGGGAAAAGACTGGAAACTATAATTCTGGTGAGGCATCACAGTTTTGTCTTTGATGACAGACTAACATTTTCTGAACCAACTATTAACTGTAGTAAAGTTAGTATGCTAGTATCTAAGAAATATAACTTTTGTCCAGCATCCAATTTTGCATCAGAACCTTCCTGTCATTTTTGCTTTTCTCACAGGGCTTCCTAACTTGGAATCCAACCATCAGCAAATAGTCTCAAACTCTACAGCCTGACTACATACAGGTATTTCTTCTTATCAAAGTGCCGCTATTCTGATTCAAAAATTCAAAGATTCCAAGAAAACTTTGTCACTTAGGAAACACAAGTGCAACCTAAATGAAATTTCAGGTATCAGCTTGTCACCAGTGTACAGAGGCAATTTATGTATAAAAAGAATAAGACATGGCATATGCACAACTATTCTAATGATTAATACACACAAAAAGTACTTTTATAACCTATTTCTACTCAGGTAAAATTTCCCATACATATAAACCTAAACATATGAACAAATAATACTGTACACAGAACAAGAGAAGAAAAAGCAGTTTGTTAATATTGCACATAAGAAGTTATTGCAATTGCACTTTTAAGAGAAATATATCGCACTTCTGTAAGAATATGTTAACTATAGTGAATTAAATAATGTATCACTTTCAGCAAAATATATATTACTAGTGAGATCACATTTGGAGGTAGGAGACATCCAAGTTGATGTCAGGGTTTAGGAGCCTTATTATTGTTGGATATAAGCTATTCAAGAGCCTGGAGGTCCTACACTGGATGCTTTGGTACTTCTTGCCAGATGAAAGTCTAGCAAACCAGCCAAAATGCTGGATGTGATATGTCTCGTATTTTGTATGCCATCCTAATGGTTCTTGTTGTAAAACGTTCTTGCACGGTTGGAAGATTTGTGCCCATTATCTTCTTTACAATCCTCACCACTCTTTGAAGCTTCTTCCTCTCTGCCATAGTACTTTTTCCGTACCACACAGTAAAGTTGCATAGGAGAATACTTTCAATAGCTCATTTATAGAACATGGATAGTAAAGTAGATAGATAGTAAAGTGTAGTAGTTACACCAGTTACTCAATTGTCTTGAAGTTGTTTTGAGTTTCTGAGTTAGTTTATCTTGACTTACATAACCTGAGTCTGCCTGTCGGAAAGCACTCTGGATTCCTTATTATAAGACTAACATTTCTAGAACTTCCCGCTCCAGTGGCTGATGTGTCTTCCACATTGGCCAACTTCAAGAAGACTCTTAAAATAATTTGTTTAATCTAATTTTATCATCTTTGCAACTGTTTTGCCAGGAATTTTCTTGACAGCATACATAATTTCAATTTAACCTGACTTGATCATCTTCCATATTATATTATTGCTTCTGAACAGACTTTAGTGCTAATTTATGTTTTTGTTGTAATGTGCTTAAACACAGTAATAAAGCTGGACATGAAGTCTGTTTATATTTTCCCTTAGTAAAAATCAAATTTTTTCCGTGGTTGACCTAATACTATTAGTACATGTTTAGCTGCTTCTCTGCCATTTTTGATTATAATCCTAACAATCTTCTCTTCTCTACTTACCGTCTTCAATTCCAGCGAAATCAAATAGATATACAAACAATGCTTGCGCTCCTGACATGTCTGAAATCTTTCTCCAAGGCATAGCAGCTGCCTTTTTGCTGACAGTTGACATATCTGTACTAGCCGTAGAAAGCCTCTTTGTGTCATTTTTACTCTTTTACACTGCTGCTGATCCTATAGTTCACTGAAAGCATGGAAATGTTTTCTATGTGTACATATCTATTGCTGCTGTGGAAATCATTTATCTGTTTACTATCTCATCTATCATATGCATTGTGGCTTTTGTTCAGTTTGCATTCCAGTGTGCAGAAGTATGCTAAACCAAACTGCCCTCATGTTGTCCCATCAAATATGGATATTGAGTAAATTATAACTTGACCTTACACCACTTATGCTTTGCAAGAAAAACAATTGCAAGCTTAATCAGTCTAAAAAATGTAGCACTATTATGATAACTGTCCTCCTTTTCTTTATTTAGTATGAAAAATCAAAGATTATTTATACTAATTTAATATGGATTAATGTTTTCACTGTCATTAGTATTGTGAAGTTATTATTACTAGGTCCAGTAGATATGAAATGAGCCTACCTTATCATGTTCTCTGTGGCAACATATCAGTAAAGACTACCAAATGTACAATTATCTGGTCCTGAAACATGAAGAAATAATAAACAGAATGGGGAAGCAAATGTTACTCTGAAAATGTCAAATGCATCTTGAGTTAGAAGAAAGAATGGATGAGTGAATACTGCATGGTGTCATGAAACAATGTTTTCAGAATATGCTCGCTGTGGTATTGCAGCTGACCTTTTCTCTATCCTTGGCACACTGTTGACAGAACTCATGGCTTTTCTGAAATATTGAAGATAATGGTAACAGCTTTGTTAAAAATTTCCATCTTGGCTCTTAAGTGCCCTCCACATGAACTTCTTATTCATGACAGCTCCATTTATGCGATCAATAATTCATAGAAATCAGAGATTATTCTTCTTTTTCATACTTGACTGAGTGCAGCTACACTCAGATATTACTTCTTTTTGCATTCAGTTTGTTAAACAGTGTGGTGTACTGATCTGGTCTTTATAAATGTATGCAGTTTATTGATTTGTTAACTGTGACCTTTGGCTAATATAGATAGCTATGTTCATATATGACAGGTAGGTTGTAAGAAAACGCTAAAATGTGGCATACTTAACAATAAAAACATCTTATAAAGAAAGAGAATAATTCAGTAAAGATAAACTAAAAACAGAGAAAGTTAACCGGAAGTGTTTGAGAAAGAGCATAGTTCTTATTAAGAGATTAAGTCATTTTTGCTGCACTGCTGGAAACTTGCACTTTGCATCAGGTAACATGGGATTATAAGTACAGATAATTTTAGTAGCAGGACAGGTTATTATATAGCTATGAGACTTATTTATTGCACCTCCGGTATAGTGAAGTTGTAAGGCTGATCTTTAGATCTGTGGAGAAAGCTGTCCAGGATTGAGTTGGGCACCATAGATCTGAACTTCACAAGGTTCTCTCTGTTAGAATTCATCCAACCAAAGACAGACTATTTGATCATTGTTTTTCATAGGAAATCACTGCTTGTACAATTTCTAAGTGTAATGTATCAGTGATTCCTTTGTTGTGAAAAGTTTCCCATTCTCAATAATATATATGTGTGTGTGTGTGTGTGTGTGTGTGTGTGTGTGTGTGTGTGTGTGTGTGTGTGTGTGTGTGTGTGTGTGTGTATATATATATATATATATATATATATATATATATATATATATATATATACATATATATACACACATATATATCTATATATATATATATATATATATATATATATATGTATATATATACATATATATATACATATATATATATATATAAATATATATATATATATATGGGTTCACTACTAAATCTTGAATTACAGAATCTCGAGATTGTGAAACCCGAAGAACAGAATCTCGAGATTCTGTAATATGGAAATTAAAAAAAAAAAAGAAAAAGAAAAAGAAAAAAATAACATTTAAAAGGTATATGCAGGGGGGCAAACCCCCCTGCACCCCCCACACCCCCTGCACTTAAATATGCCAACTCTGAGATTGCACTACAGTGGAGTGAATGACAAAATGTTCATTCCACTCTGCACGGCACTATTTTGCCATTCATTCCACTGTGGTGCGATCTTGGAGTTGGTGTATTTAAGTTGCAGGGGGTGCTGGTGGGGTGCAGGGGGGCTTGCACCCCTGCATATGCTTTAAAAAATTTTTTTTTTCATTTCAATATTACAGAATCTCGAGATTCTGGTCTTTGGGCTTCAGAGTCTTGAGATTCCGTAATTCGAGATTTAGTAGTGAACGCATATATACATACATACATATATATATATATACATATATATATATATATATATATATATATATATATATATATATATATATATATATATATATATATATATATATATATATATATATATATGTGTGTGTGTGTGTGTGTGCGTGTGTGTGTGTTTCTGTATGTGTGTTCAGCTGCGTATAGGGGGACTTGATCCTCTGTAAAAAAACACATTTAATTTTTTCATTGCGATAATTTCTTCAACAGTTCATAGGTTCAGAGGTGTGTACTAGGCTAATGGTCCTAGAACCTTTACAAGCCTAGCCTTAGAAGTGCCCTGGCATCGTGCTACCTGACGTTAGTTCCCTTTGCCTCTATCAAGTAGAGCCACTGGAGTGATCCCCAGGGTGAACTTTCTATTACCCATCCACTCATCAAGACTTCTCTTGAAGAGGGTCAGTGAGGTGTTCTGCTTGACATGTATGGAAAGTCTATTCCAGAGCATGGGCAGTCTCCGGGTAAGGAACCTATCTCTCCAGCATTTTATGTTGATTGTGGTAATGAGGTTGAGGTCTCTGGAGCGTGTGGTGTGGAGGGAGTGGGATTTCTTCAGTTGTAGTATTTCTAACATAGCTGGGTCAGGCATGGCTTTGTAAGTCGAGCAGAGATCACCTCTAAGTAGACAATATGAGACAGAGAATAGCTGGAATCTTTTGAGTCTGTCTGTCTGTGCAGGACATGTGTTTAACACCTAGGATCCTCTTTGTGAGGTACTTCTGTAGCCTCTCCAGCTGTTGCAGATGTCTAGTGAGGTACATGCCAAATGGGACATTATACTCAATGATTGGTCTAATGAGGGAAGAGTAGAGTTAGAGAGAGACAATGACCTCTTTCTTCCTGGATGCAAAACCCTTGGTAATGAGATGTGCCACATAGAAGGACTTTCTGACCACTGTGGCAATGTGGTGGTCGAAGGAGAGGTTGCTGTCAACCTGTGTCTCCAGATCTTTTATAACACCTTCAGTGATCAGTAGGCTTCCATCAATGTGGTAATTAGTGGGAACTGAGTTTTTACCCAAGGGGATGATGACGCATATTTTGGCGTTAAGCTTAAGGCCATGGTTTCGATACCATTCATTGGTCTCAGTGAGGCCTTTCTATAGGATGTCTGAATCACTTGGGGAGTTAATAATGGCTCCCAGTTTGCAGTCGTCTGTGTACTTGATCAGCCAGAGTCCCTTTGTGTTAGCCTGGACATCTGAGAAGTAGATGCCAAACAGGAGAGGACTCAGGACCGATCCCTGTGGGACTCCACTCGTGACTGGTTCAAGTCAGAAAGTTAGTTTAGGCTGCATCATTACTGAGTTGTGACTATGCAAGTTGTAGTGGAAGCAAAACACTGATTGAAAATGCCATGTTAGATGTACAGTAGGTTAGAGAGGACTGACATTGATAATAAGCAGAATGGAAGTTTATCAAGGTTGTAAAAGAAGATGGTACAGGCAAGTGTACTATAGAGGCATGATTTAGTAGTTTTTTTAAATAAGGGAATGATTTAACCTTTCTTTTATGAGCAGGTAGATAACCATGGACAGAGTAAAAGGCATTGGTACTGCTGATAGGGGCAATGTACCTCTGGACACAGTTTAGAAGAATCTTAGAGGCTATCTGTAATTCAAGAAAAGAAGGTCTGATAATGGGTGGCAGGGATATAAGCAAGGTATTTGGAATTTCCACCACCCTGAGAAACAGCTTTCAGAATGTAGCTTCCCCTAAATATAGCCCTCCAATTACATTGCCTCCTCAGACAGTGCATGTTACCAGAGTAAATTCAAAAAATAATTTCCTGAAATGATAGGTTAAAAAAAAATTCTCCAGCCCAGAATTCTGAAAGAAAAAGTTATAACTTAGTAAAATAAAAGCATGGGAAATATACATTTTTTAATATTAATTCTAGTATGTCTAATTAAAGAAAATAAGTAGCTGGCATATTTGGAAGATGTCAAGTTCTACCACTGATGGCAGTATTATTCCATGGACAATAAATATTCCTTGCTTAGAATTTATGGAAGGATGCAAGAAACTTTATGTTGCTTTTAATGAAGTACGGAGGCATCTTTTATTCTCTGAGTGGCTTGGTTGAAGAAAATAATGAGATACAGATGAAGTCGAAAGTGTCTGAATCTTTTCTGAGATTCATAACTGCTGACTTAAACTTTTCTGAGGAAAGGAAAATGCAATGTTGTGCAGAATTTGTGATAAGATATTTAGATTCATTAACAACTGTCTAAAAAGGGAACTCCATTGCCTTACTATATCAAACGTTAGATGGGTTCCCATATCCTAAATAATTGTTTTCCTACTAGGCAATCTTATTTAAGCTCCTGTCATGGAATCTTATGTGTCTACATACTTTTAACCCCCCCAACTTACCGACACCACTTTCCAACCTAAAATGCTCCAACCACACATTCCGTTACTCAGTCTAAAAGTATGACAATCCATTTCAGACAAAATAAAGTTTAACCAAAGAGTTAGATGCTTCCAAAAAATTAAGATATTTTATCCAAACAGTCATAGTGCAAATGCTTCCATAATGACTCCCGTCACTTAATTTTGCATTTTACAAACTCTCCCTCCATTTCATTGTCTGAGCCTCTTCCTTCTTTCCATCCAGCTTCCTACTCTTATTATTTTCTCTTTACATTACATTTCCAAACTGCTCTCCCTTAGTGTCCCTACCTAAACTCCACTCCTCTCTGTATGACTCCTGCACACTCAAAATACTAACACGTATCAAAAAAGTCTGCATTGGTAAACTGCACTTTCTAAATATCTTTCTGTTGTAAATACTTTCTAGTCGTTGTAAATTGAATACCTTCCAATTTTGTCAAATTGTTTAATTTTTTGCCAGTTGCATATCCATCTAACTATAACTATGTGTGTGTATACATATGTGTGTATATATATATATATATATATATATATATATATATATATATATATATATATATATACAGTATATACCTATATATATGTGTGTGTGTGTGTGTGTGTGTGTGTGTGTGTATGTTAAACTTTCTCACTAGTATAGCCTTGTTTTACTGTTCTTATTGTTGCATATCCGTGGCTGAGCATGAAAATGGTCCCTTGATATTAGTGCTTTTCTCTACTGCATGCACGCATAAAACAATCAGTCTCTTAATAAATGTAGTGTGACTGGCAGAAACTTAGTTTTACCTTTGCTGACATTTATTTGTAGCCAATTCAGTGTACAGTTTTAATTTATTTTGCTGAGATATTCTCTTGGAGAGTTCTGATTTTAGACTGAGATTGATCTGGACTGCAAAGTATAAGTCTCTAAATGTAGAAAAATATTGTTCTTTTACTCTGTTATGGACAAATTCAGGCCAATAAAACTAAACCCCACTAGCTGTGGACATGGATGTTTTAGCCTTCTTATGGCCTCGTCAGCACAGCATAAGTGGACTGTTTTGTCTAGCAGTGTCTGTTGTAAGCCTATTAGTAAATACAATAAAGAAGGAAACCTGGTAATGACCCTTGTGAGGCCGTAGGCATCAGCACTTATTTCTCAAATAAAGTTAATTCAGTAAGAACCCTATAAGTTCACTTTCCGATGTAGCTAAACCAGACAGTAGGCAGTGATTGCTTAGTATAGTGACACAGCTTTTCAAGGTCAGTTTGGTGTGTGATTTCTTTAGGCACATTGTTTAAATCAATCCTTTTAAGCTATTGGCTGGTCAGTTCCACCTGACAAATTGTCCCTTTTCATGGGACTGCATGGTTAAGTGACTTTCTCAGTGAAGGTGGAAGGAAGCAAACCCTGTATCTGGGGCAGAAGAAACAGCTCAGTATAATCATAGAACTTTCGTTGTCTGTGTCAGCTGACATACCCACTCTTGTTGTGCTCAATTCATGTTCAAATGAATATTTCTTGTGGAAAACAATGCAGCGACCATACTATGGCTTTGTCAGATTCATTCTAATTATTGTAAATAAGACCGAACATAACTCTATGCTCCTTAAGTTGAAATGCAACATGATACTCAAGCAACAGATTGTGTTAACGTTAATGCCACAACTAATGTTGCTATGAACAGGACTGGAAAAAAAGAAGGAGAAATGTCAATGTTAGAAAATTAGAAATGTATTTATTGATTTGATATTTGTTGACCGGGATAGTCCGACTGAGCTAGTGTCCTTTTTCAGCGGATGACCGGGAAGAAAAGCTCCTCAAGCAGGACAGTGGTCACATAATTAGTTTAAACAACATAGAAAATACAATGGACTTGAGTTAAACAATTTGAACAGAATGGTATTTGCAATTGACCTCTTATGAGGCTGTCCAGGGTGATAGTATCTCTGGTTTATACAGTAGAGAATTAAAAGTTATTACATACAGTATAAAATGTGAGTTATTCTGATATTTACAAGAGTAGGACTTATGTGCAACTGACAGTAATAAGTTAAACCTAACTTCTGGTTGTAAGGACTGGTTTTGTAGTTTGAGGGAATGTAATTATGACATAATTATTTTAAAAACTATTATAATATACTCTGCCATATATACAGTAGAATTGAAAAGGTGGGGGGTATAGAAGGTGTAAGGGCAAGATATGCGATGCTGTTAGAGATAATGAAGCATGGGGTTGAAGGTTAAAGGGAGAGAGAACTGGGGGAGGAGAGATAGTGTATGTTAGTAGAGAGATAATGAAGCAAACACTTCTGAGGGCTGGTGGGGAGGGTAAAGTGAAGTAATAGTTTGAAGATTAGGGAGGTTGTTTACAGTGGGAATTTCATGAATTTGTTAGGAAGTCTTTGAGGGTTTGTTTAAATTCTCTTGTCTGGGTTACTGTTTGAATGGACAGAGGAGGATTGTTCCAAGATAGGGAAGGAACATAGCTGTAGAGATTTTGACCAATTGATCGTTTTGGCTTATAAATTTGTAAGTGGTTTTAGTCTGAGCTTTGGAAGGTTCTGGTAGGAGTATATAAGGAAATGAGGGAGGAGATGGTGGGACAGAAAGCAGACGTATAGAGGATGTAGTGAACGAGCAGAGGTTGAAAGAGCTGGAGTTGGTGAGGGAGTTCTAACCATTTAGGAATTGAGAGTGAGAGTGACAGTGATGAGAGTTGGGGGTTGTGTTGGCAGCAAATCTGGCAATTTTGTTGTAGATGGTTTCATGTTTATTTATTTTTTTATTTTATTTTTTTTTACATTTGTTGACCAGGAAAGTCCGACTGGATACATGTCCATTTTCAGCGGAGGCCCGGGGAGAAAAGCTCCACAGTGACAATAATATAATGCATAGATATAGTAGATCGAGGTAAAAAATAGACAATGCATAGAACTATGGTACAAAACAAAACAAAACAAATACATTTCCTATACTAGAATAATGCTATAGAGGAGATTTAGTACAGTAAAGTACATTGATCTTAAACATTATATAGGATACTTAACTATTAATACTGCTTCTGGTATACTTATACTCCATCCAGACTATCCATTTCAGTTAAGAGGAGAGAGAAAGAAGTGAGAGCGAGAGGCTCAAACTAGGGAAGTTTCTATACTTGTATGAGAGAGGATTAGTCAGGACTTGAGCACTGGCAGAGCCAATTTAACTTTAGATGTTGATTTAACCTTTTTTTGAAAACAGATAGGGAGGAAGTGAAAGAAAGGCTAGTAGGGAGAGAGTTCCATATTTTGCCAATGGCATTGCTAAAAAGTGAATCCCCACCTACATTGTTTGCTTTGACTGTTTTAACTAGAAGTTTGTTAGAGGAATGCAGACTACTTGAGATTGTTATAGGGTCTTATTAAGTTATTCAGGGCTGGAGTTTTGTCCGGTTGGTTCAGGATTTTAAATGCTTCAATAAGTTGGGTCTGCTGTAGGAGGTTGGTGAATTCTAACCAGCCTAATTTTCTTAGGTTGACACAGTGGTGTGTTCTATAGGGCATTTCCGTTGCAAATCTGGCAATTTGATTATAGCAGCGTGTTAGTTTGTTTAGTTCCGTTGTTTTGAGATTAGTGAGTACAGGGGAGGCATATAGGAGGGAAGAGAGGAGATGTGAGCGGGCCATAGTTACTTTCGCTATTAGAGTTAAAAAAAATTTGATCCGGTATAAAGACCCGAGTTTTTTGTTAACGGTTTTGATGGTCTGATTAATATGGATATCAAATTTAAGTCTGTTGTCTATGCAAACTCCTAATAGTTTGGTACAGGAGTCTGGAGAGATGACAGTCCCATTTTTGGATTGGATAGAAAATGATATAGGTGTGGACTTTTGATTGGGTTGAAAGAGTAGTAATTTGGTTTTGTTTGGATTAAGGATCAGTTTACGTCCTAATAGCCAGTTTTCTACTGTCCTAAAACATGCTTGGGTTTTGGATAATAAGTTGTCAGGATTAGTATCAGCACAAACTAATGTCGAGTCATCTGCATATTGAATGCAGGTTGCTTCAGGGATGGCTTTATACAGGTCATTTATGAAGATAGTAAACAGAAGAGGCCCTAATATGGATCCTTGGGGTACTCCTATGGTATTAGGTAGGAGGTTGGAAAGTTTAGAATGCCAAAGTACGGCTTGTTTCCTATCAGAGAGATAACCATGAAACCAATCTAGAGCTAATTTGTCTAGGTTGAGATTTTCTAATGTTTGATGTAGTAGCTGGTGGTTCACCATATCAAAGGCCTTCGATAGGTCAAGAAATAGTGCTGAAGATATTTTTTTGTCATTTCGATAGTGATTGATAGTATCGGTAAAAGAAAGAAGTGCAGTGGTTGTACTATGGTGGGGTCTAAAACCGTGTTGTGTATCCGTTAGTAATTTGTTCATGATAAGGTAGTGAAGGAGTTGTTTGTGTATACATTTCTCCATGATTTTGGCCAATGGTGACAGTATAGCTATGGGCCTATAATTTGATAGTTCAGTTGATAGGCCTCCTTTGTGGAGGGGAATGACATGGGATACTTTCCATATAGATGGGATAGTGGATTCTGCTATGGTTCTATTGATTAGTATTGATATAGGATATGCTATGACATCTGCTGCTATTTGCAAGTATTCAGCAGAGAGAAGGTCTGCAGAGAGAGTGGTTGGCTTTAGTTTCTTCAGTAAGGAACATATATTTGCAGTAGGGACAGGTTGGAATTTGAAGGTCGATTGTGACTTTTGTAAGTTTTCCGCTTTACTGGAGTTGGTGGATGGTAGTTGGTTAGCTAAGGATTGTATAGTATCAGTAAAGAAATCGTTAAAGGAATTTGCTACATCTTCAGGTGTTTTGTCACTTAGTGTTTTTGGGGTAGGGGTAGAGGATTTACCTGGGTGGAGTAGGTTATTTAATCCTGTCCAGAATTTTTGAGGGTTGTTTTGGTGTTTATTTTGGAGTTGGCAATAGTAGTTTTTTTTATCAGATAGAGTTGCTTTTTTGGTCTCGTTTCTAAGTTGTTGAAATTTTATGCGGTCTGGGGTTGATTTTGTTGCACGCCAGGTGTTCCATGTTTTGTTTCTACTTTTTATTAGTTCTATAGTATTTTTTGTTAACCAGGGTGCAACATTTGTTTTTATTCTGATTGATCTTATTGGGGCATGAGCCTCAAGTATAGCTAGGAATGTCCTATTAAAAAGATGTACAGCCTCCTCTAGGGGGAGATGCTTAAGGGGTGCTCAGTTAAAGGATTTAAGTTCCAACAGGAATTTAGTGTGGTCGAAGTGCCTCTTATTTCTGACTGGCCTATACATAGGCAGGGTGGAGTTTATTATCTTCTTTTTCATAATATAGGTAATGAGGTGGTCACTAAGATCGTTTGGAAGGGTCCCGGCCATATATGTTTGGGGATGACTGTTGATGAGTATCCAGTCTAGGATGCTCTCTTTTTGATTATTATTACCTACTCTGGTGGGGGAAGATACTAACTGACTGAATCCCTGTAAGTTGATGTGGGTAGGGTTGACTTCTGAGGAGCATTGCTTCCAGTCTATATTGACATCTCCTAGAATAATGGTTTCTTGAGGATAGTTAATTGATAGCCAGCTGAGGATATGTTCTAGGGTGTCAGAGTTATTCCCGGGGGGATTATAGATCACAATTAGATTAATACTTTTGTCTTTGTTTATTTGTAGTTTTAGTGCAAGTATTTCAGCATTCGAGATCTGGGGTGGTTGAGGAGAGTTAATGGTGACATCCAGTGTGCTCTTATAGAGCACCGCAATGCCGCCTCCTTTTTTTGTAGTACGATCTGCTCTATATATATTATAGCTTGGTGGCATTATCTCATTGTCTTTGGTCCCTTGTTTTAGCCAGGTTTCAGTTAGACACATTATATCTGGGTGGTACATTGCTATTAGGGCATGTAAGTTATGTATCTTATTATTTATACTTCTTATGTTTAAGTGGTATATTTGAAGAGAGTTTGGTTGGGTAGCTGGTAGACTATTAACAATTTGTGTGGCTGTGGGGCCTGGGTTGGGATGGATATCCCCATCTATGGTTGTATTATTTTTGGGATAGTCTCGTAGTCTCATAAGCTTCAGAAGTAGTTTGAGTTCATGTTTGTATTTGGGGTGCTTTTGTTTAATTTGCAGGGGGTTATGATGATTGGGGCGGTATATTTTACTGGGCAGATAGAAGGTGTTAGGTTTATTATGGCTTCGGGATGAGATGGTACTAGTTTGGCCTCTGGGGTAGAAAAAACCTGATAGGCCCTGGTCTTCATATCTAGTTATTAGATATAGTTTGATAATAAGTAGTAGAGTACAGGATAGAATTATTAGCATTGGCTTACTTGTAATGGTTGTTGTTGCCTTCATTTTCTATTTGGGATTGATTATATAAATTGTTAAGATATAAGCGGGTTAGCAAGAGGAAATTGGGTGAGAAGTGGGTGGGGATTTTAAGGTCGGGTTGATTGGCTAGAGAAGAGAAGTGGGGGTGTGGTTTGTTAGGTATAAATTTAGCTGTACTGGGGGCGGGTGGTACTTGGGGGCAGGGAGGGGCGCGGAGCGAGCCCGAGCGTAGCGAGGGTGAGCGGAGCAGGGTTTATCCAGCTCCCTTCTATTTAGTGGCAAGTAACAAGGCAAGCGACAAAATGGTAATTTCTCCAAATTTTTCCTGTGGTTTTAACACCAGCCTCTTACAATTTTAAGTTTAGAATTTACAGGGACTTTCAAATGTTTAGCAGTAGTAGTATTTGCAATGAGGGTTGTTCCTGGGGGTTTAGCGTGGATGAATACTGCCGCGTTCTGAACCCAGTATACTAGTAGTTCTAAAGATAGGTTTACAATTAGTATTGGAGTTGTTGTTAATTAAGTTTAAGACCTTTTCAAATATTCTTCAGTGAGGGGCTATTTTATTCCTACTGTGCGCCGTATTTTTGTTGTACTTGTTGCTTGGAGGGAGCAATATATTCTTTAGTTGGGGACTTGCTTATGTTCGCTAGAGGCGAACAAAATGGTTAGCACCTGGATGGAAATAAAACAAGACATGTACATACATCAGGACTTGTTGTTTCTAACTGAAAATCTTTACAGCAGAGACTCAAGACAGTTACAAACTCGATTCCAGGTTAAATAATCATAGAGCATGCCTACGCATCAGATTAAATATCTCACATCTATAGGCTATGTATAGCGTTAGAGAACGTTATATTTCAGCTTTGAGAACAGCGATAAAACGCTCTATTATTTATTTACAGCACTCCTATTAGCACAATTTTCTTAACTTAATCATTTAACAAAAGCTGTACAGACTTATGTTATCTAGACAAACAAGTTGCGTGTCACAGTGAGCAGACGCCGTAAAATGCTACGCTGTTATGGCCTCAGTTGAAGTGTAATGCTCCAGCGAGCATATAAACCATGTTTCAGTTTGTAAAAATAGACAGCAAATGAGCAAAAGCACTGGTCGCTTATTCTCTAAACACAGCTAGAGTATATTACACAGATTCCAAACTTAGTCCAGCTAGATTGAGTCAACTAAATATACAAGGTAACTCGTGCACACACACACGCTACCAGGTTAACCAGGATTCCCAGTTATAGCTAATTTACCATATACTTAGGTAATATCAATATCCCCTGCATATAGTCGCTAGGATCTTTACAGAAATATGTAATTACTAGGATAATACTTACAATTCCTGCTAGTGCAACTACCGACCGGGTTCAGGATCACAGCAGTGATTCAAAATATGGCGGTACACCTGGGTAGCTTAATAACTTCGTATGTGTCAGAGGTAGGGGGAGGGATAGAGGCTCAGGAGCGGAGCGGGGTTTATCCAGCTCCCTACTATTTAGTGGCAAGTAACAAGGCAAGCGACAAAATGGTAATTTCTCCAAATTTTTCCTGTGGTTTTAACACCAGCCTCTTACAATTTTAAGTTTAGAATTTACAGGGACTTTCAAATGTTTAGCAGTAGTAGTATTTGCAATGAGGGTTGTTCCTGGGGGTTTATCGTGGATGAATACTGCCGCGTTCTGAACCCAGTATACTAGTAGTTCTAAAGATAGGTTTACAATTAGTATTGGAGTTGTTGTTAATTAAGTTTAAGACCTTTTCAAATGTTCTTCAGTGAGGGGCTATTTTATTCCTACTGTGCGCCGTATTTTTGTTGTACTTATTGCTTGGAGGGAGCGATATATTCTTTAGTTGGGGACTTGCTTATGTTCGCTAGAGGCGAACAAAATGGTTAGCACCTTTTCAAATGTTCTTCAGTGAGGGGCTATTTTATTCCTACTGTGCGCCGTATTTTTGTTGTACTTGTTGCTTGGAGGGAGCGATATATTCTTTAGTTGGGGACTTGCTTATGTTCGCTAGAGGCGAACAAAATGGTTAGCACAATTCCTGCTAGTGCAACTACCGACTGGGTTCAGGATCACAGCAGTGATTCAAAATATGTTTTGCTAAAAATGAAGACTGCAGGTTAGTTTAGATTTGTGAGTGGTAGAGGAGACTGGGGAGAAGGTAGGCATAGGAAGCAGAGAGGCGGGAGTCTGTGGTTAACAATTTTTTTTACAGTATAGTACGGCCAAGTTTCTGGTGTGTTTCCTTGATACAATGGAGCACTTGAAGTTTGAATTTAAGTTGGTTATCTATGAGAACTCCAAGGAGCTTAGTGTTAGTTTCCACAGTGATAATGGTATTGTTAAAGGATAGGGTTTGAGATGTTTAAGGGATTCAGGAAGGAATAGCAAAAGTTTTGTCTTTTTGGGATTAAGTATGAATTGGTCGTTGGAGAGCCAGTTTTCAATTGAAGTGAGTTTTGTGTAAGGGTGAACAGTTCTGGGTGGGCAGTTACCATATGTCAAATAATACAGGGGCCATACTGTCAGAAAGGAAAAGGCTAGTAAATGAAAGCAGAATAATGTTGAATGTTCTACAGCATCTTAAGAAATATTATGCAGTCCATTTATGTAAGTCCTGTCATATGATGGATTTCTGTCTAACAGAATGTTGACTGTTTATGTTGAAATTTTATTAAATAAGCTTAGCTGGAAGTCAGTGAAGAAAGAGAGTTACATAGGAAAAAAGGAGAGGTGGCTGGAGAGAAAATGGCTGGAGAGAAAATGTCTGGAGGAAGCCCGATCTAATGGTTGTTTAGAAAGTGTTAGAGCATTCATGTCTATGTAATACGTCAGATACATAACATGTCAGTAGGGAGAAAAGCATCAGTCGGAAAGTTAAAGAAGTTTTATAAATATGGTATGATAAGTGGCACCTGAAATGCAACAGAATAAATATGGTAATATTAGAGGAATGTGGACTAGTGTTTTAAACATGGCACTGACTTCTGTTATTCATTGAAAACAGTTTTAAGTTTTCTTTCTTGCATTGTTTTAATATATTTTTCAGAATCTGTTAATGTCTAACTAGCCTTTCTTATGTATTTAGTTTGGTTAAAATTACAAGTTTTTAAATAGGCTTTATTTACAATCTTTTTTGTGAAGACATAAATAAGAGTTATTTTAGCAGAGTGAAATTTTGACTTGTATGTTAATGATATTGCATGTCAATATTATGGTGTTGATATTTATGCATATATCTCAACCTACATCTGTGATAGTCAAACTGGCCACAGTTATAGATTATTTAGCTAGTTTCTATTGCTCTGCAATTTACATCCTGAGATTCAAAGACATTTAGTGTAATGAACAGCACAAACTAGAACAGAAAGAAGCAAGAGAGAGGGTGTGGGTGATTCATAGACACAAATAGCATGATTTCACAAAGTGATAATCAGCGTGTGGAAATGAGGGACTTTATTTACTATGTAAAAGAGGAACATGCACAGGGGAACATAAGGACAAAAAGTAAAAAAAAAAACTTTCAACCACCCCAGTGGCTGTCTGCGTGATGTTTCCTTGCACTTGGCTCTTGACTGTGTGATGCAGAATGAAGGGCTGATTGCCAGGATGGGGACTGATGATCAACAGATAGCAGAGGCAAAAACAGCTACGAAAAAGCACATGAATTATGCAAATAATGACAGAAAACATGTCAGAGTGATTCTAAAATATATAAATCTAGTGTATTGTACTGCAATGCAAACCAGTTCTGAACACTGTGGATTTCTGTTATATAGCACTATAAGTATGCTAGGAATAGCAGTGAGTATAGAAACAGCATGAACTACAAGTTGCTGCTGGAGCCAGTGCCCGTAACATTGTCTGTTAGCACCATCTCCACCACCACAGAAAGTAACATGCGCACCTGACATACTACCACCTCTTAGAACAGCAGACACAGGAGAGATACAGTATGAGACCTAGCCAAGGTGTGTCACCCACAAGTGGTGTCGTGCTGTTAGCACCCTCTGTACCACCACAGAAAGTAACACGAGCACCTGACATACTACCACCTCTTAGAAAAGCAGACACAGGAGAGATACAGTGCTGACAGAGGCACAGTATGAGACCTAGCCAATGTGTGTCACCCACAAGTGGTATCAAGGAGAATGCATGAATTGTCTACTATAGTGCATACAAAGATGTGTAAAGTGTTAACTACGTTAGCTAATGAGACCTTTCTGTAACCTACAAAGGACTCATTTCTTATATCTCCAGTGTTAGATTAAGTATCTTATATCATTTGCTTGACATAAGGCTGCAGCATATGCAGGAATGTATCTGATTCCCCAAGACTATAGAGGAAAGAACCACCACTATGTAGGCATTTCACAGCATGCTCCATTTCCCTGAGAACCTCGTAGCCATGTATTGCCCTCTCCTTACCATTAAGGCCTACCTGATCCAGAGGGAGAGAAATAAATCAATAAGAAGAGCTTCTACTCTTTCAAATGGCAGCTGGTTTGCAATGCTCATGGCATTATATATGTAGCTTGACTGTGCCCCATCCTAGTAGTTCTAGTGATTCACACTTCTGGTACTCATCCAACTAGTACTGACAGCTTATGCAAAATGGGGTCATACAGTCATTATGTGCACACAGATGTGAGATACACAGTACGATATACACAGATTCCATACAATCAGGGAACAAGGCAAACACAATGGTATGACTTTTACGTGTTGTAGATTATACTGCACATAAACTTGTGGGATACATTTGGGATGCTTGGCTATGGTTATAAAGACCCCAGTGGTTGTTAACCTAGTATACTACTATGTAACTACACAATTTATAGATACATAGGAACAAAACTAGGTATGTGATCACAGGGACCATAAGAGACCAAGCCAAATGCACTTTTAAGTAGATACCCTTTACAAGTACACAAAAGCACTCATTTCCCACATCAAGCAGGACTTTACAGCATTGTCCTGGTATAACTTTGTGTCTGCCCATCCAATCATCAAGCCTAGCCTTAAAGGAGACAACATTTTACTTTTCTTAACTTTTACTTGTAATTTATGTTAAGTTAGGAAGACTAACCCTCCACATGAGTCCTTTCTACTTTTGGATGCACATTTAGATGCCTAGTATGCTTACGCGAAGAAATAGGAGGTCAATTAAGGCCGAGTCATTCATGGTTTAAAAGTGAGACACAGGATACTGCGGAGCAGCTGGTAGGGTACAAAGTATAAGGAGAGCTGTGATAATCAGACAAAATAGTTGAAGGATATAAGGCCTTGAATTTCTTTTGTGTTAAATATCATTGAGGCTTTTCCAGTTGAGTGTCAAGCTTGGCTTTGTACATACCAAAGAGGGTATCATATTTGATGATGGGTCCGATAATGGAAGAGTGCAGCAGTAAGATGACTTCTTTCAATCTTGAATATATTCTCTTGGAAACTAATTGGGCAGATAGAAGGATTTCCTGACTATGGTACAAACATGATGATCAAATGAGAGAGAGAGAGAGATGTACACATAAGTACCCATGTCGCATGAGTGGATCTGCTGGAAGAGGAGTAAAACTTATAACATATGAGGTGGGAACAGATCTTTTGCTAAATTCTGTTATGCTGCACCTTTCTGCATTTAGCTTGAGCTTATTTTCAGCAGACTAGGTGTATGCATGCTACAGCCCTTTTTGGAGCAGTTTAGTATTGGTGGACGAGCAGAAAACAGTGGCACATGCCCAGTTTGCAGTCATTATCAAAATTGTTCAAACACACTTTAGAGATCTTGGCTTGGAAGTCTGCAAAACAAATGCAAAACATGGCTTGTAGATGCAGACTTAAGGGTGATTGATATGTGTCTCATCAAAGCCGCCATGCTGGCCATATTTGCCACCAGAAACCTTAACAGCAACATTACCTCCCTGCCCCTGTATTTCAAGTCACTGTACAGGTATTTCATCATCACAAAGTGCACTCACAATCTCCACAGTGTTGTTATTAGCAACTGCTTGTGTTAGCACACTGACCTGCATAACTGTATTGATACCAAACGTGTACTCAGGTCAGTGATTGACCTTGAGACATGGAAGTATTAAACCCTCCACTTCCTCTCCTGTGTGATGTACATGCACACATCGGAAATAGTACAAATGCCAGAGTCTATGTGAGTTGATGAAACATGGAGAGTCCATCTGGGACTCACAGTTCCAGGAGGGCTGCTATGCTCTCATACTGTTATGGAGTCAGTTTGTACCTTCACAGGGGCCCTTGATGTTGTTAATGAGGTTCTGTTCTCTCAATAAACTGTTGCAGACAATGTTATTGGGTCATTTGAGTGTACAGTATGCACATTGCCATTGTCTTCAGTCACAGGAGATTTGATGATATCACAAGTGCGGTGTTCCACTGAGCAGCTCCTTCCACAGTATAACCTGTAAAAGCAGAACACACAACACCCAAGTAGCACTACAAAATTTGCCTTCAGATTTATCCTTGCTCCTTTTGGGTTTTCTTATTTTCTTCATACAAATCATATCTGTTTAAGGATGCATACTGTATTAAATAATTGAGAAAAAGTGCAGAAATAATTCTTATCATAACTATATGGGAGTCTAGTAACTGAAGACCTTGCTGTCTGAAAAAACAGGTCCCTTCTTCTGGTCCCTTGTTCTTTTCTAAAGAGAAGTATTAAAATTTGAATGCTCAGAGTTTAAGATGAACCTTGGCAACACTCACACATATGCTTATGATAGGCAGCACTATATGTGTATAGCATATGGAAACATATATATATATATATATATATATATATATATATATATATATATATATATATATATATATATACAGTGACATGTGGAATGTTGCAGTCACAGTCCAGAAGTACCTGAAAGGACAAGCACACAGGAGTATATTAGTAAATGATTCCTGTCACATTTACAATGCACTGTTCCATACAGACCTGCACTGGAATACCCCTATGATGCCAGGGCACTTGTTGCTAGTCCACCTCTTACACCCAGACCATCCCCCAGTTATAACAGTAGACTACCTCTCCACAGTCATAGACATCAATAAATCCTCAATTTCTGTGATCTGTTTCTTCGCTGGTGCTTAACTGCTTTGGATGCATGTCCTTGGCAAGGTACTGTGCTTTGTCCTTTTCAGTGAATATCATATCTGTTACCCTTTGCTGCACCTTTTGCAAAGACCTACTATGGACGATCACAGCATTCACATCCTTTACCACTCTCTGCCACACCTGGTCCTGATGCATGTTGTTCATGGCATCTTTGTTGTGCATATACAGGACTTGCAGGAACACTTTTATATCCAGGTTCCTGAAATTTTCCAGGCTTTCAGGAGTCTTCAGAAATCCCTGCACACCAGCGGGTTAGGGTTATATGCGTCCATAAATGGGTGGATCAGGCAGTCTGTGAAAGTCATTCATGCCCTATTTGTCCACTATCACAGCTTGACAAGTCAGTGCAATTTATATCTTAGTTTTGGCAGTTATACTAATATGGAAATTTAGTGTCAATGTCTTTGGATCTCATCTGGAAAACCATAGGCTACTCAGTCGAGCTGGTGCAAGATATGGTCAATTCTGCTCTAGGAAAGAATGTGATCAGTATGGTCATGCTCTCAGGTTGTGTTGACTCACAGTGCCATGGTTCTGTGATATGAAGCTTTGTTAACACTCCATTGCTGAACTACATTGTGGATCATGGGATATCTGAACCTATGTCTGTGCACATGGGGTTTATATTTTGCACTTCATGTGAACTTGTGCTATAGTAGTATTGACCCCCTTAGGCAGTGTGACCTGCAGATCTCTTGCATGGTGTGCTGGGAAAAACTCATTGTTTTTATTCTTTCTATACAAAGATTTCTGTCAGTGTTCATTGGGTGCTTTGATACCCCATTGTTTAAGCTGGATGCTTGGCATGTATTCGCCAGGGTACTGAGTGATACCAGTAGTATTAACATTTCTGGTGAACAGAATCAGCTTTGGTTCAGTGACCTGCAGTGGCACCACCTTGACTTGCTTTGGCAGTGAGAGGTGGAGGTTATGGAGAGACACCTGATGCAAACATTTTTCTCACTTTCTGTGTACCATGCCCCTTAAAATTCCCATGGATGATGAACAAAAAATTAACATGGCAGGTTGCTCCAAGAGGTAGGAGCAACAATATTCTTATTGTCCACATGCCACGTGTGACACTCCATTCTGTAACTGTGTACCACATGTCTGTGTATTAATGTGTTACTTTCAGCCTAACAGACATCAGCTTGAGGGAGAAGTGTTATTTGTTCTTAATGGTATTAGAGTTCGAGGTTTTGCTGTTAACTTTTACTGCAGCACTTATTTTTTTTTATTTTAATAAATCAATCTTGTACTAAACTGAGTGAATTCATCTGGCCTTGAATTGTGGTGTGAGGTATGTGTTCAAACTACTTAACACCATTCTGGATATTATGTTAATTAATAAATACAGTAAAATTAAAAATACTGGCATCCACCCACTTAATCTTAGTAATAATTGCCACATAGCATTTTCCTGGCTCGCAAAAAAAAAGTCATGGACTCCTTACCAAATTACAGATTATTTCCCTGGTTTTCTCAGAATACTCTGTCCTAACACAACAATCATACCTTTAAGAATGTGAAATAGCAACAATATTCTTATTGTCCAAAACTACCCCCCCCCCCCCCAAAAAAAAAAAAACATTCAGCTGAAGGCCTATGTCTCTTTACCCACACTTGGACAAGATTTGAAGAAACGTAAGATAAAACAACTGGAATTAATTAACAAATATAGTCTTCTCTCTACCCAACAACATAGGTTCATGAGATGAAGAAACACTGCAACAGCCCTCCTTTCCTCATTGACTCTATAATTACATCATTGTAGTAATGCCTTCTTACTGCTGCCCTTTGTGTTTACTAATCTGTGGCTTTTGGTACTCTCAGCATTCTCTTCTCCTAAACTCCGGACATTACTTCAGCTTTGTTTAATCTGCAGTTTCAAGTTTTAATCACTAACATTCCAACATTACATAGTCTATGGGTATCGGTCCAGATCTCCCCTCTTTGCACCTAATTCACTCTAGAGTCCCTCAATGATCAATACTTAGATCCTTCCCATTCACATTGTTTATAAATAATATTCCATCTGGACTGCATTGCATTAACAACCTCCTCCGTGTAGGTGATAAGCATACCTTTCATCTCATCACCACCCTGCAACACCAAACATAAGTAGCCACAATCTGACATTAGTTGTCTAAATACTGAAGGAAAACTGCTAATACTAAAATGTACAAAAACAAAACTTTCTTTACACTCCACTTGAGAATAAAACCTATGCCTGGACTTATTACCCCCTTTATCTGATGACTCCACCACTGAGACTATTACATCATTCAGTTGCTCTTGCATCATTATAGATCCATTTTCTAAATATGAATAAGCACACATGCCTCTTGGGTCCAAAACTGATACAACAATCAATGACTGCTGTTACAGCTCTGGATACTTAATTTCTAAATGCAGAGCTGCCATAAGCAAAGGCATCCCGTAGACTCAGAATATATTTTAATTACCTTTCCTGGATTAGACTTGTAAAACGGAATCTAACATAAAACCACTTTCTAACCATACTTCCTGATTCATTCTGCTCTTTCCTATATATGAACATCAGTATGTCTCCCTATCATGAGCAGCCTGGCTTTCAGTCACTGAAAAGCCCTTAACCATATTCTTTTCTTTCCTATACGGAATCCTAAGGAGCACCTTCATCATTATATTTCCTCAAAACTGACATTGTCTCCTTCTAACTAAGCTTTACTTTCTCAGTCTAATAAAGCAACTATCTTAAATTAATCAACAACCTCACTTAATACAGCTGAGAAAGTCTTTTCTACTACTGGACTCAAATTATCACACAGTCTACAAGCAGATTTTCAAGCCAGCCTTTCAATAACTAATAATAATAAGGAGCTAAGTTCAGATCACAGTTTTAATACACCCACGAGAAAGATCCAAGGACTCCTTTTTCTAATACCAAATAATCACTTAACCCCCTTATCTATCAAATCGGTCCAAACCAACTTATGTCACGATTTCACCAACATATTCTACCTCTGTTCTGTACAGTTTATGTAAATTCTGTCTGTTGGTTTCATTTTCCTCTACAAATACTAAAGAGTTCCATAGTATACTGTTGGTATAAGCAGTGCCAGCATATATCTCTAAATAAATACTTAACATTAGCATTTCCTGTTCATCAGCCAAATCTTTTAATCTGATATGTGCTAACCACTTTATCTACAATATTGTTTGTCTTGGTTTTGAACAAATGCTGACACAATTCTTTAAAGTACTACTTCACCTTAGATAATATGTATAGTTAATAATCCTAAGGTAATAAATTATGTTAGCCAGATAAGTATGTTCAGTAAATATACACTAGCTCTTTGTAGAAAGTGAAATTAGTAATTGATAATCCTAACTCTGTGGTGTGGACCTTTTGTTAGACAGTACTGCTTTCTTTTTATCATTCTAATTCTTTACATCGTAATCTCAACAGCTGGGGCTGAAATAGGTCATAAGTTGTAAGTGCAGTTCCTCAATAACCAGTCAAGCAAGCAACTCCCCCAAATAAATAAATGAATAAATAAATAAGTACTACTGCTTATGCTGATATGTTATCACGCTTGCAGTTATTTGATCTTCCATAGTCTTCATGACATAGCCCAGTGTTAGAATTACTTATATTAAATACTTTATAACAATGGCATGTCCATCTTTCTACATTGGGAAGACGGAAAGGTCCCTTAAAAGAAGAATATATGAACATATGTACGATGTTAAAAAAGAAAAGGACACCAATGCCATCTATAGACATTCCAAAGTGTGTGTGGGGTCCAAATTTCAATTTTTTTTGTTGGATCAAATAATTGGTAGTAAGAGAGGGGGCCCCCTGGAAGAACTTATAGCATATAAAGAAATGTGGTGGCAGATAGCCCTAGAAGCTAATAGAAAACCAGGGTTAAATGACCACATATCTATTCAGGCTCTTTTGAAAATAAGAGCAGAAATATGAGGAGAAATGTGTGATAATAAACACAACCAGGAGATGGCACTATAGTAACATATGAACATAGGTTTACAATGATAAAACCTTCTTTCATCTATTTCATTTCATTTTTATTCATTCATTTATTTATTTAATTATATATATATATATATATATATATATATATATATATATTTATTAATTAAATTATTCATTTTAAATTAAATTAAATTAACATTTTTTAAAAAAGGTAAATGTTGGATACATATTTTATAATATGCAAAGTTTTATATTATGGAAATAACAATAGTGGTTTTTAAATTCATGTGTGTATTTGTTAAAACAAAGGTCATTAATAATTAATTAGTTTGTTTGAAGGCTAGAAATGGATTGGTGCAATAATTTTTTAAATTATATAAAAGGGAATTAGGAACAGCAGTTTTTATCTGATGAAGTCCAGTAGTGACGAAAACGCTGAGTGTGAAGGCGTTCATTTGGATTTATTGTGTGCTTTGCTGTGCTTTGCCATGAATTTGTGTTTTACAATAAAAATTGGAAGATTCTTCGTTTCACTTCCACTTCCATTTTTTTGTTTGGTCTTGGTGTTGACAAACACCGGTTTGGCGTTATTTTCTTGGTACAGTTCGATTTTGCCATGGAAATGGAAGGGAAGGAGAGGAACGGAGGTCCGGAAGACGTCGGCCAATCCAAAAGGCTTATCGGACAACTCACGCAATTGGTAGACCTCCTCACTCCGCTTTGCGAGACGTTGATCAGGAAGGAAACAGAAGGGACTAGTAAGCGGTGTGCACAAGAGGAAAAGGAAGCGTATGGCCACAAGAATAAACGTAAAAGGGAATTACCATACGCTGAAGGAGCGTTTAATGAAGAGGACGAACCGAATGGTAGCCGCTTCAATTTGGGAGAAGAACCCAGTGGTAGTCGCTTCAATCCAGCAGAGACACCGGCCATATTTATGGACAATGGGGAGATTCCTGGTCATAGTTTCGACCAACAGCCTTGTCAAAGGCAAAAGAGATGCCCAGGTACTGTTAACTCTGACAAAAACATGGATTTTAATGACTGGCTGAAAATGCAATATTCGTTTAATACTAACGTTTCTAAGCAGCACGGAAGCAGCAATAACAATGACTCTTATAGTAACAAATTAAGTAATTTGTATAAACTTATGCATAAATACAAAGTTATTATGATTGAAAATGGATACCTTAATGAGTGCTTAAGGCGTGAAATTGTCCCTAAGGGGCTTAGAACATGGAAATATCCTAACAATGTCCAGATAGGATCAGAATTAAAATTTGTTATTAGTGTTTAACAAATGTGGGCTGGACATTGTTAGGTTGATAGTAAAGGAGAATAATAAAAATTTGGAAAGCCTTCAAACCCAGATAGAACATTTAGACACACATATCAAGGAAGATTTGATTTTTCAAATCAAAGAGGAAAGACATGAATATTTTAAAATAAAAGAGGAAATAGATGATAAATGTAAACCATTAGTAAGTAGAAAAATGGACAAATTAAGGAGAGACATTCAGGACTACAATAATGAAGTCAGTTACCCCAAACCGACGGGATATAGATATCAGTATGGGAATTATAGGTCAAACAATATTAATAAGTATAATAAAACCATGGAAAAATACAACAAATATGGAGAATGGATGGGAAGCCAATATGATGTAGAATTTCCCCCATTAGAAAGACTAGAGACAGATGAATGGGTGGAAAAAAGATATCAAGGAAATTTTCAACAACGGGGGGGGAGAAGGGGGAGGGGGAAATACAGACCATACTAAACCCCCACCCATTAGAAGATACATCATTACAACATATGACAGAGGATACCCTGGTAAATCACATAGAGGAAGATGGTAATAAGTATACCCTGGGAGGGTTCACTATTTATAACTTTAGTGACCTAGCATTAAATGAACAGCATTTCAAGTTATTGGAAAAGGGTTTTAAATTTATACCCTTGGTTAAGGGGAATTCTACACAAACTCTTATAGATATGAAGCTTTTTATTAGAAAAATGAACTTGCAGTTGTTATTTCACAATGAGGGTATTGGTTTGGAAGTAAAAAGAAATAGTAATAGTATAAAAGAAAACACCTTAATGAAAAAATCAACGTTTAACCCAATAATACACAACCAGTTAAGGAACTTTGAAAACAACATGGAAAGGGAAATTAGAAGAAAAGAAAGAAACATGAGAGATATGACAATTTACCACAACCTTCACCCCAATGAACACTTAATTTTAGAGGAACTAAAAGCTAATAAAAATGTCAGAGTTATGAAACCTGATAAGGGGGGTGGGGTTGTTGTGATGGACGTAATAGTATACGAAGGCAAAATGAATGAAATATTGAGAAATGAAGCAAAATATAGTGTGGTATCTAGGAATGAAATTAATGTGGCTTATAACAGAATAGACAATATTTTGGAAGATATGATGAATGAAGAACTTATTAATTATAAAACCTTGAATTATTTGAAAAAAACCAAACCCAAAATACCGGTAGTATTTGGTATACCGAAAATCCACAAGAATAGCTTGGACCCACCCCTGAGACCCATAGTCTCAGCAGGAGGGTCAAAAACAAATTCTTTAGCTAAATATGTGGATGTAAAGACAAAACATATCTGGATTAACAAGGGGATAATTTTGAAAGACTCATGGGATTTATTGACTATTTTGAAACCAGAATTGTATCATGAGGAATTAATTTTTGTGACTATAGATATAGTTGACCTATTTGGGTCAATTCCCTATGTCGATGGTCATACAATGTTTGAGGAAGAAATATTTGCTGACAATAGACTTACTCATGCAGAAAAGGTAGTGCGCACAGGGTTGATGGACCTAATATTGAAAAACATTTTTTTTCTATTTAATGGTGAATATTTTAGACAGTTACAGGGAGTAGCCATGGGTGCCGCCTGTGCACCTACCTTTGCTAACCTAGTTTTATTGAATTGGGAAAGAAAGTACATTATAGGTTCCGAATATGAGAAATATTGGACACTTTATAAGAGATTCCTAGATGACATAATAATATTTTGGATTGGAGGAATTGAAACCTTAGAAGGATTTATTAAATATATGGAAGAAACATCTGGATTTTTAAAATTCACTTATAATTATTCCAGGGCTGGTATTTCATACTTAGATGTAAGATAACACTGGAAAATGGAACGTTCCAAACAAGTGTTTATAGGAAACCCACTTACGTCAATTCCTTTTTACATTTTGACAGTGCGCATCCTTTATATTGTAAAAAGAATTTAGTAAAAGGTCAATTTGTAAGAGGGTCGAGAATGACCAGTAAGGATGATAAATACTTAAAGGAATGTGACTTATTACACAAAATGTTTCTTGAAAGAGGGTATCCCAATGATTTTATTCAAAATTTGAGAACTGAAGTCCAAATAGGTAGAGGGGATAGGTTTAAACCCATAATTGGGACATACAAGGAAGTAAAGGCAATAGAGGTTAAAGAAAAAGAAAATTTTCAACAGTCACTAATTCTTGAATACAACATATTAAATAAGGAAGTAAAGACCATATTTTATAGAGAATGGGAGAGATTTAAGAACTTTACTGACTTAGAAGTTATTTCTTCTCAGATGCCCAAAGTTATATTTAAAAATACTATTAGTATAAAAGGGTGTTTGGAAAATAGCACTGACAACAAAAAGAAAAAAGATGTAGGAGGTAGGGTAAAAACTGGTACCTTCAAATGTGGTAGGTGTATGCAATGCGAAAATATTTTGGGTAGAGAAAAAGTTTTCTTGGAAGGGAGAAAAAGATGGTTAAAAAGCAAGGCATACTACAATTGTGAATCAAAGGGGGTAGTATATTTGGCTATATGTATGGCATGTCCATCTTTCTACGTTGGGAAGACGGAAAGGTCCCTTAAAAGAAGAATATATGAACATATGTACGATGTTAAAAAAGAAAAGGACACCAATGCCATCTATAGACATTCCAAAGTGTGTGTGGGGGGTCCAAATTTCAATTTTTTGTGTTGGATCAAATAATTGGTAGTAAGAGAGGGGGCCCCCTGGAAGAACTTATAGCATATAAAGAAATGTGGTGGCAGATAGCCCTAGAAGCTAATAGAAAACCAGGGTTAAATGACCACATATCTATTCAGGCTCTTTTGAAAATAAGAGCAGAAATATGAGGAGAAATGTGTGATAATAAACACAACCAGGAGATGGCACTATAGTAACATATGAACATAGGTTTACAATGATAAAACTTTCTTTCATCTATTTCATTTCATTTTTATTCATTCATTCATTTATTTATTTAATTATTTATATATATATATATATTTATTAATTAAATTATTCATTTTAAATTAAATTAAATTAACATTTTTTAAAAAAGGTAAATGTTGGATACATATTTTATAATATGCAAAGTTTTATATTATGGAAATAACAATAGTGGTTTTTAAATTCATGTGTGTATTTGTTAAAACACAGGTCATTAATAATTAATTAGTTTGTTTGAAGGCTAGAAATGGATTGGTGAATAATTTTTTAAATTATATAAAAGGGAATTAGGAACAGCAGTTTTCATCTGGTGAAGTCCAGTAGTGACGAAAACGCTGAGTGTGAAGGCGTTCATTTGGATTTATTGTGTGCTTTGCTGTGCTTTGCCGTGAATTTGTGTTTTACAATAAAAATTGGAAGATTCTTCGTTTCACTTCCAGTTCCATTTTTTTGTTTGGTCTTGGTGTTGGCAAACACCGGTTTGGCGTTATAACTTTGTCTAATCTAACTTCATTATACAAAATCTACACCCATGGTTTCATATTTGAGAAAAATATGGGGATGGATTTTAATCACATATTAGTTATGGAGGAGATGCTGAAGTAATGCAACATTGATGGTAACAACTAAGGACATTGAGTGAGAGAGAACCCAGGTAATTATAGACAGATCTCTCTATATAATGCAGATGCCAAAATTTGCCACAGAATTATAGAAAGAAGGTTTGTGCAGTATTTGATGGATATCATTGTGGTGACCAAGTAGGATTATAACAGGTAGATCCTCTGAAAAATATTGGAGAATGCTAATATATTTTGTTAAATGGGCAAACCTAGATGGTGAGGGGGAAAGGAGATTTATTAACTCATTCACACTTATAGTACCTTTTTATATACTTCCGTTTGATGCCCATAACTCCTTATGGCATCTTGACATTTTGAAAGCTGTATTCTTTAATTAAATAATTTAAGAAAGGGAAATAATTAAGTAAAAATGTGAGATTTCCTACAATAGAGATATTACTCACTTTTTGCCACTTGTAATTCATATTTTCCTATTGATACTAATATTTTCATAACCGAGAAAGCACATGCAAATCATTTCAACCGCCAGTGGTCCTGGGCTAAGTCTGAAAATCGTCACTGTGGATCAATGCTCTATCCTGGTTAATAAATACAAATAAATAAATAAATTAATTAATTAACTAAAATAAATAAATGCATTGTGGGGCAGATAGAAAAAATATTTGCCAGCATCTATCTGCAATACACTATACTGGAAATACTGCTCTTTTTTACTAGTTTGAAGATATGCAAGTTTTCCACATGTACATCAATATTTCCAAACACAAATGACTTACAAAGTATTGCATGTCATTACGTAAAATCATAAATGTTGTTGTAGATAATTGTTATTAATATTTGCATTGTAAGTTGGACATCTGGAAAGTTACATATTTATACTGCAAATCATAGAAATGAATATAATTTTCATATTTCTGTAAAATATCAATAAATAAGGCCATATAAAGGAAATTGTGTTGTTATGTGAAAGCTCAAGTCTGAACAAAAGTGATCCGATGCTATAATCTTGTCTGTACATATATATGAACTGTTGTTAATGAAGGTTTAGGAAAAATTCTGTAACTCTGGGTCTGTGTGCATTACAACATTAAGGTTGTGAATGCACTATTATTTATTTATTTTATTTATTTATATATTTCCCTCTGTTTACTTGAACAGTCCATCTTGGTTTGGCAAAAACCTTTACAGCGGAAGCCTTGGGAGAAAAGCTTCACATATATCAATACATAGTAACCAAACTCTGACAAAAGTTTGATAAACATAGTTCTGTGGTGAAAGTTTTGAAATGATACATAAGTACATAGTTCATTCACATACATTGATATACATGGTACTATGCAGAAAGTGTTTTGATAATACATAGTACAGTATACTAACAGCAGTAAATTAGACATGGCATAAAGCATGAATAGAGACATTTAGGCAAAGAAAATATTGAAAAGGGCAGAGTTATGTAGAAGTTTCGGAGTGAGATAGACAGTGAGAGCTTTGCTTGTGGTTTGAGTTAAATCAGTTCAAGGGTATTAGCTGATGGATGAAGAAAATAGGTTACACTATCAGAATTGTTAGAATCAAGCTTTGAATAGAAAGAATGACGGCAAAGGTTGCAATTTACCATGGTGGGGCACATGGGCAAAGCCATCAGTCTGTTAGCAGTTGCTTCAGGTAACTTTTAAACTGTGCAACTTTATCTACTTGTCTCAGGGGAAGGAGCAGTCAATTCCAGAGTTTGGAGATATAGTTAGAGTAGCTGATGCATAGGCATCTCAGAGGGGAGCAGTGTTGAAAGATGTTTTAATGATCAGCGATTATCTGTTTTATTAATATGCTTATATAAAGTAAGTCATTTATTGTATGTGAGATATGGTAGTTCTAGCCAGTCTATTTTTTAGGGATTTGAGGTGGAATTATCACTGTAAGTCATTTTTGACAACTTTGATGTTTACACCTTTGTAGTAACTTCCACTGTCCAATGGTATTTATATTTGTTTGGCTTTGTTTTCTTAATTTGCATTTTCAGAAAATCTTCTGGAATATATATGTGTGTATATGATGCTAGATTTGTGGCATTTCAGAGCTCCGAACTGTTGATGAGTTCACCTTAATGTTCACGATTTTATAAAAACACACAGGAAAATAATCTGAACCATCTGTCCCATCTGCCTTCCTGCTCTTTAGATATTTACTAGCTTACATTACCACTTCTTTTCCTCTTTCCACATTCAAATAAAATTGATAGTCCCCTGGTATCTTCAGGTCATGCCTTACCTAAATACAGTGTCTCATCAAATCCCATAAAGTGCTTTTGCAAAAAGTAAAGATTATAGTGTATTATTTTTTATTTTTTTTTATTTCACTGTTTACTTAGTTTTTTTATATAACCACTCCTACAAAATGATGGCATGGAAGATATTGAGCAATGATTCATATACACCTGCAAAGCATAATGGGTAATCAACATAACTTACATCTCAAGAGGAGATGTAAGCAACGACTGAGCAATGATTCATATACAGCTGCAAAGCATTACGGGTAATCTGCATACGCATATTGCCTACTCAGAGGCGATCTCTGCCTAACATACAAAGCTATGTCAAACCCAGAGCTGTTGGACATGCTCCACTTAAAGAAATCCCAATCCCTCCGAGCTACTTGCTCTAGGGAACTGAACGTTGTCACCACAATAAACAGCACATGCTGGAGGAATAGATTCCTGTCCCAGAGACTTCCCATACTCTGGAACAGACTACCTACATATGTCAAACAGAGCTCCTCATTAGCACTCTTCAAGAAAAATCTTGATGATTGGGTGGGAAATAGGAAATTCACCCCGGGGATCACTTCTGTGGCTCTGCTTGACAGGGACACAGGAAAATAATTTTCTTGGGTGGCGAAAGCCAGGGTACCTTTTTGGCTAGGCTTATAAGGGCCCTACGGCCAATAGCCTAGTACCTACCTATGAACCTATAACTTACATCTCAAAAGGAGCTGCTTCTTATTTACATTGTGTTTTCCATACTAAATTATCATGTGTTCATTTTTAGTGTGAGGTGTTCCATCTGCTAAAACTAGTTGACAACTTTATCATGGAAATACAGTAGGCTATACATTGAGTTAGGTAATAAGGCATTATGGGTTTAGTCTTTCATGATGTCATGGCAGACATTTTTCAGCTCTCAGAAAAATATTTAGGGACTGTCCTTACTAACAAAGTAAAATGTAAAACCAACACAATTTTTTTGCATCAAAATTTGTATAATTTGGTATTGCATATGGTGTGGAGTTTATATCCATCTTCAAAGATGTGTAACTTATATGTGCTCTGGAACATGACCACTACACTTTAACTTTTTACTCATTCAACACTCTTTCAGCTGCAACTTCAAACTGTTTAAACCTTCCTGTATCATGTCCTGCATCTTTGTCACCTTTTTTGTTACCCCATTGACCTATCTTCAAGTTCCATAGCCCTCCTTTCCTTGTCCTTTCTATTTGCACCCTGCGTGCCATTATCATTTTTCTCCATTCAGTTTTTGGTACTTCCAGTTCCTTAACTTCTTATCTACCCTCCATTCCCTCATTTTTCTGCAAGACCTGTGACATCATAGTGTGTAACCACTTTACCTGTGTGCCATCCCACTAGTATTGTGGATTCCATCTCCATCTTTTCTTGATCTAAGAGTTGATAATGCAATCCCTAATAAGTATTCAATAATTCAACAGTTCCCTTTCTGTCAATCTCATATCATCTACCTCTCCTATCATCTCCCTACCAAATAAAATTCTCTCTAAGATATTTACCAGAAATCTATCATTCCTTGATAAACGTTATCCACTTTTCTTTCCTAACCTTCTCTACAAATCACAAGATACAGGTTATTTATCCCTTCTTGTAATTCTTTCCTGAATATGAAATGTGCATTTCCCAAAAAATTTTCATTTCCAGGTTACAGCAGTACATTGAAATCCTCTCTTAATATGATCCAATCTTATTCCTCCCTAAATCTATCCACCCATACTATACGTTTTTTCTGTCACTTCTCATATATGTTCCTTGAGTCCATAGAACACAGCTGCTATAACATCATTGCCTTCACGCAACCTATCTGCCCTCTCTATCATGTTACAATTTATTCTCTGCCCACCTACTACCCACCCTTGAAGAATATACCTGCAGATCTTCCTACAACTATTGACCACACTCTCCCCTAGCCATATTATTCTTTCCTTCCCAATTTCTGCATTAATATCCCACATAACTTTATCTCCCTCAGTGATGCTACCTCCACATTTTCCATAACTAGCCTCTTTATAGTCCCCTTTCTTCTCTATCTCTCCCTCTGAGATGGATTACTTACACCCGACACATTCCAGGTGGCAATGCTAGCCTCTCTCCACCCCCATTTGATATCCTCCCATCATTAATTTGAGTCCATTTCCAAAGGATCCTCTGGCTGGAGGAAGCCTTCTGCCTTTACCCCTGCCAGGAAGAATCTCAGCTATTTCTGGCCATCTGTGGAGCTGAGCACGCTCTATAAAGCTTTTAAAAGTTGATTTAAGTTCTCAAAAGACATCATACATTTTATTATCCCCACCCACTTGCTTGTCTGTCCACCTCCTACCCTATATAAACCATTGCAGGATGCATCACCTGTCCCCCTTCCTGTGGCAGACTCCTCTTGACACCCTCCTCCACCTCCATAATTCCAAGTATTTTACATTTACATTTCTGCCATTCTCCTCCGACTTTTCTACAACCGTTTCTGCTTCTTTATTCTTCATATCTTGATGTTATTGTTGCCCTCTAGCATCATCTTTGCCTCTTACTGAAGTGCTATGTAGAAAACATAATTTTAAGTTTGTTTTTCACTGATATTTCTGCAAGTGCAAAAAATGCTTAACACCAGCAAAACATACATAACCATCTTACATTTTCTGAGTGAAGAAACAAAAAACGTTAATATATATTTTCCCAACAATTTTCTACAGCAACATTTACCTGTGCCTCAATTTAAATGCACAGAACACCTTTCTAGAAATTTAAAGACATAACTAAATGTGTTCCATCTTTTCATGTATCATTGACATAACATTGTCTACATTATGTCCTTTTATGTTCATTTTTAGGGAGAAGCCACTTTGCCCCCTCCCTGATAACACATTTCTTATAAGCATTAATTACCTCTAATTCAGTTTTCAAGATCTATGTTTTAGCAATTCAAGCACACACTTGTGTTCAACTTTTTACTGTTTAGCAGCAGAACTCCCAATGCTTAAAAAAATAACTAGACACTTCCAAGTTTCATTTAACCCCCCCCCCACTACTCACCCATCTAGCACAATGAAAAAGGACATTATTTTTTTAATTTCTAAATACACAGACAGGCATTTTTGAACTTTTCATATCCTTTTACCTCTGGTCACTGATTTATTATCTAAACTATATCCACATGTACTGTTGTCTCTATTGATTGAATAACAATTTTACAACTTTGATTCCCTACATCCCCTGCTACCATTCTCTTTCAATCATCAGATCCTGTTTCATCTCAGCTCAGTCTTTATTTTATCACCATTTCATACCAAATGTATGAAATGCAGGGAAGGCTAACAGGCACTACAAATACAACAGCAACCAATGTCACAGCACACATACTTGCTAGCTACTGGCATCTGACCCTTCAGTGGACAGATTTCTTCTCGAGGTCATCTTTGCTCACTATTTTAGTTAGCAGCGCTCCTTCTTTTCTTTATTTGTATTTGACGTGCTGCTTTACTCTTTTATCTCTTCTCTTCTTATTCGATTTTATCTCCTTCTCTTCTCATTCTCTGCTCATCTCTGTCATCCTTTCTCTCCATACATTCAACCAGAGTACACAAATCATCAAAGTTTTCTTTATATACTCCAAGTCATTCAATGAAGATATAACACTAGCTGCTCACAGATTATTCCCCACAGGTGGCCTGTTGCAGCTACAGTTATGGTGCTGTTTTCAGCCCGGCAGTAGGTATTTGTCAAACACATTCCATCTTCTAATTCCTTACTTGTACCATTGCCTGCCCTGTGGTCTTCTTCTCGACAACTTCTCCCTTTTGTCTCTATATTGTGCAGTCACCTTGTGTATTTTTGGCACTTTAATGTATTTACTGTAGTAACTGTATTCACTGTATTGCCACCACCTAGAATGCAAGTCCCTTTCATGTAATATGAAGCAATACCGGAAAAAAACATCCTTATATCTGCCTCATTTTACACAGGTTCCACATCTCCAGCACCATTTTTCTATGCCTTGCATATATCAAAGGTGTAAAGTCTACAAGCACTTTCTACATTTATCACATTCATTGTAAAACATTTTTGAATGTACTCTGACACACCAGCCAGGCCCTGCATCTGTAAATGTGCATGTTTACAATTAAGTGTTATGACTAATTATTAATAGCTTGCTTCCCCAAACTATATGGCCTGTCCATCTGGCAGTCCTGGAAAGGAACTTCTACTGTAGTCTCTTTTACCCATCAATCCATAAATGCTAGTGAATCCTGGCCTTCCACACGTTCAGCCAAACAACAATTTTAATGTTCTCACAGTAGCTTCTATTTTCAAAGTCTTTGTATCCCTCTACCATTTCCTATGAATCCTGCTTTATTTAATCTCAATCTCCAGCTCTTCAATAAACAGTTCTCTCTCTGACCAATCCTGCTGTATCTCAGGCAAACCACCTCCTTCCGCACCTCTCCTAAATCCAACCTCAGGGCTACCATATCCAGTGTTAAACAATGGAGATACTTCAAAACTTCATCATCATTTCCTCTTTACTAGGACATTTCACCTTCTTCTTGCCTTTCCCTCCCTTCTTTGTCATTATCACATACTCCCTACCATACGTTTCATTTGACACAGCTCTCTTTTCTGTACTACTTCAATAACACTTTCATCAGCCAACTATAAAGCTAAAGTATTACATAGCAATCTGTGTTCAATGCCCAGCAGCACCTCCTTAAGGTGTTCTCAAGTATTACACCAATAAAAGTTTGTGGAGGAGCTTCTGTCAGACATTAGATGAACCATAGGGTTCTGGTAAACTTTGGTCACTGGCTTAGAAAGTTCTAGATGTGCAGGTTTCAATGAACCATAATGTTTCCTGAAGATAGGAGTAAAAATATAGCTAGTGAAGTACACTAACAATGCTTAAATATGCCCTTGTTTTTGCATGCCACTAAGTAGCCTGATATGGAATACAGCTATTGTTCAAGAATTACTCAACTTCCCATAGTAGAGATACATGGGATACATAGCAAATGATCCTTAAGAACATTCCGGTTTCATAGGAGGTTCAAGGTATTACAAAGTGAAGATGCTAGCTTTACTGGTCATTCTTTGAGTTTTTATGAAGTCGTTTGTCTGTGTGACCTTTTAAACTTTTGGTTTGTATGTTATTTTGGATATGTTGTAGTCATCCTAATATTATGGCTATCAGGTCTGTTTTTAAACTTTGTGCTTCTAAAGTGTGTTGCATTGATGAGCTCAGAAAAAGAGTCAAACATGACATGTCTTCATGAAAAAGTGAAAGGAAAAGTTATTGGCATTTAGGCGCCATGTAGCTGAAACACTGACATATCCTTAAAGTGTCATTTGCATATATCCCATGAAGTATTACACAGTGAAGTTTGTAAATTTATTGGGTCTTTCTTGGAGTTTTTACTAAGAGGCTTGCCAGTGAAACATTGGACACACACACACACACACACACACACACACACACACACACACACACACACACACACACACACACACACACACACACACACACTCATACCTTGTAACTGCTGCTGCTGCACTTACTAGTTTTGCTTCTCTATTTCTGCTTTTGCTTAACTGCTGCCTTTTAAGAGCCATATTTAGAGACTATGGAATTGATGGCTACATTAAAGGGCTTAATTTATGTAACGCAAATTTTATGCCACAAACATGCATATTTATGATTTACTGGGGTTTCATGATACATTAAATTTTATTTATTTTTATTTATTTTATTTTACATTTGTTGACCGGGAAGGTCCGACTAGATATATGTCCATTTTCAGCGGAGGCCCGGGGAGAAAAGCTCCATACTGAAGACAGAAGACAGAACAGCATAATACAATACAATAGAGAAATACAATCCAGAGAAATTGTTACATATTTACATATAGAAACCATTCCACTATTAGTATAATTCAAGATAGAGGTTATGCAATATATTTGTAGGTCACTTTCCAAGTTCCCAGCCCAACATTCAAAAAGTTCATATATATCTGTGTATCTCTTTATAGGTTACTTAAAATACATTCTAGATTTCACTTAAACAACATATTTGTACAGCGTAATTTGGTTAGGATTCAGAGACACTGCTAGGAGACCCTATTTGGGTGCACAGTAGAAATGTGTGGGGATTAGTTAGGGGTAGGGCAAGGACAGAGCCATCACATAGTGAAGTATTGATTAACTTTATTTTTAATTGGGTTGGAGAGGATTGTAAGGTTAGTTCTGTAGGTAGAGTGTTCCAGACTTTACCAACTGAGTTCATAAACAGACCTTCCCCAGCTGAGTTGTTAGCTTTGAAGGTAAAAGCTAGCATTTTGTAGAGGATCGAAGAGTTTTAAGGTTCTGGTAGGGGGTGATGAGAGTTAAATCACCTTTTGCAATTTCGAGTTGCCAATGAAGTTCACTGTTTCTTTAAGTTATTTTCTTATGGGCATTAATTCTCTGAACCTCTTCTGTTCGGTCTTTTCTTCTTTTTCTCCCTTCCCTTCATTTATCTTTCTATATGGAGCAAACTATTAACCAGTCTCAAGTAGGCAGACACTGGTTCAGATTGATTTAGCTACTGCACTAAAGCATATTCACAGTTCAAAATCCAAATCTTCATGTTTTTTTTAATAGAAAATAGTCATTAAATGTTCCACAGTAAACCAACAAAGGTATAGGGTTTTGTCAGTTGCACAAAACATCCAATGCAGTTGCATCTGGTTGTGGCTGTTCTCTTACATAATTGCCTTCATTTTTCCATATGCATTTTTTCTTAATTACATTAAATTCAGTTCAATTTTTAACATACTGGTTTATTTTTTATATCGTTTTCTGAAAAAGATACTGGGTAAATTTACACTGTGCTTCTTACACTGTTTATAAGGATGTATAGACATTTGCAAAAATATCTTGTTAAAAATGGTTAAGCCTAGGAATAGAACGTTAATCATACATAGATAGCAATCCACGTGTAACAAAGTACAGGAATGTTATTTCATAACAATGAAGAAAAACATACAGATGTTATCTGCATACACTACAATGGAAATCTGAATCTGAAGAAACCCAATCAGATCCAGAATTTTAAGATTGTGGTTTTAAAGATGATTAAGTATGGGCATAAACTTGACAAAATGTGGCAATGATTTGTCTGACTAAAACATTTAATTTGTGCCACTTTTATATAATGACTATAAAATATTGTGTTTGATTTAATATATTGATGCTTTATGTTCATGAGTATGTAGTACATCAAGCCTACCGTGTTATTAAAAACTTCTGATTTTCTGCAGGCTGTTTGTTTAATATCTCAAACATACTCCATTTATGATATACTGATAACTAGAAAAAAATGTCCATATCTGATAGAACTTATTTTTTTTTGGCATGATTGTATAGTAAAATGCCATGCCATTGTTCATTTTTCAGCATTTTCTTTTAAACATTTGTGTTGTTAATGAGTAAATTACATATCTCACATGATTCCCTAAATTAGTGAGGGTTGTTAAATATATTTATACACAACTTTCTATTACTTCCAGATTCTTTCCAGCTGGGTCTTTTTTGTAGCTGATTAGAAGCTTTGGTTTCTTGTTGTCTTGTAATAAATATATACATTTGTGTTCTGCTGGTTTGGAAGGCATTGTGTGTGTGTATATATATATATATATATATATATATATATATATATATATATATATATATATGTAGCTGATTAGAGGCTTTGGTTTCTTGTTGTCATAATAAATATATACATATGTGTTCTGCTTCTTTGGAAGGCATCCTCCTACCACACACCACTACAACCTGTGAGAGATGCACTTATATAGCCAAACTGGAAGCAAAGCTCTCTTCACTCAAGACTGGACTAGACAGTCAAGAGGTGAAGGTAAACACTTGCACCACACCACACTCATCACATAGTCCCTCAAAACCTACACCACCAAAACACACACATAGAAGCACAAAACACACACCTACATTTGTGGAGACTCTCAATAAAAATCTACCTAAGCAATAGGGGCCTCCAAAACAGAAACGCAAGCAACCTCCACCCCCCCCCAACATAACCCAAATGACACATAGCCCACAAACTCAGTGTGCCACTCAACCACAGCCCATAAGGCATAATAATGTACCCAACACTCTAGTCATAGGTGACTCTATAGTCAGGCACACTGATGTTCCACTCACCAGGCTAAACAAGGAGAAAGTTAAAGTCAGCTGCCTGTCAGGTGCCAGGATCCACCACATAACACACGTAGTCAGGTCACTCCACAACAAGTACAAATATGACTCTGTCATTATCCATGTTGGTGTGAATGACCTGAGACATACCTCCCTGGACTGCATGAAAAGAGACATGGAGGAGCTCTCCGATCTTGTAGCCCAGGCAGGTATGACCCTATCCCGAAGTAGTATCCTGCCATCACCCAGAATGATACCACAGTACAAGGACAAAATGATTGACTTCAACAATTGGCTAAGCTTCTTGTGTCATTCTAAGGGGATCCAGTATTTGTCTGCCTGGAATGACATGATCGACAAACCACGATGCTTTGCCAGAGATGGCCTGCACGCGTCACCCTTGGGATTCCAGATACCGGCTAAGGCTCTTGCCACCCCTATAGTGCCTTTTTTAGGCAAGGTTCAAATGACAAATTCACCACCATAACAGGTACAAGCAAGCAAAATCTGAGGATAATGCTACTCAGTGCTAGAAGACTAAACCTCAAATTGCACTCACTCGAGGTACTCCTTAAAATGGAGAACATCGACATCTGTGCAGTGACAGAGACCTAGTTCAAGGCTCCAGACAGCACCCCTGCATTACCAGGTTATAATTCATACCACACCTTTCAGCATCTAACCTGGACCGAAACACTAAAGGCAGAGGCGTGTCCATATTCATTATGGATATCCACACCTCCAGGCTAGATGCTCAGCATAATGCATCTGAGATTATCCAAGTGCAACTAACTCTGGGCAAGCCCCTAATCCAAACTGTAGCTTGCTACAGATCCCCCACCATGCCCAAGGATTCCCACTCCTTATTTCTTGATACACTGGAAAATATTAGGGTACAACCTAACACGCTAATAATGGGTGATTTCAACTACCCCACCATTAACTGGGAAAACTATTCATGTGCCAGCTGTTGTGCTCAATGTTTTCTGGAATTCATAAATTCCAACGCCTTGGATCAACTTATCTACACCCCCACCAGAGGCAGCAATATCCTAGACCTGGTCATTACCAACATGGGCAACCAGTGTTCCACATCAGAGGTCAATTCCTTGTTGGTCAGATCCGATCATGAGCTAATCACCCTAGACATCCACATCCCACCCCCACCCCCATTAGGGAAACCACCATAAAAAATTTCTCCAAAGCCAACTTCATGCTTCTTAAGACAGAAGTGGCAAACTTCATGACACCCATGCTTATGGACAATAGAGGTACAACTGCTGAATCCTATAAGAATGCACTTTATAAGCACTTACACGAGTGCATGGATCGTGCAATCCCTAACAGAACCAAGATGCTATCCTCCAAAAAAAAGAGGTCAATCTGGTGGTCCCTTGCCATAAACAAACACTACAACAGAAGAAAGAAACTGTTGCAAAAAAAGAGTAAAATCCCATGATTGGAGGAACTCCCTGGTCAGTCTTAGTAAGAAGCTGAGATCCCTCATAAAATCCTCCAAAGCTAGTTAAGAAAAGAAAATCGCCACTTATTCTAAAGACAACCACAAAACATTCTATAGCTATGTCAAGAATCTCAATGGCAACACTCAGATCTGCTCTGAGTTACAGCACAATGGCACTAAATATACAGAACCAACTGATATTGCCAACATCCTGGCAGATAGGTTCAGTGCTAACTTTACCCCTCTCTCACCCCCTAAAGGGCCCATCTCTATGCCAGAAGAATGCAAAGTTCATGTAATCATGGCTGCACAAGTAAAAAACACACTCTCCAAAGCCAAGAACACAGCATTAATGGAACCTGACAACATTCCAGGATGCGTTCTACACGATCTACAGAATGAACTGGCACCCCACCTAAGTACCATGTTCAGTCATAGCCTCACCTCAGGCTTTGTACCCATTGAATGGCGCACAGCAAAAGTTATCCCACTCCACAAAGGGGGAGTCACCACAGACCTCGGGAACTACCGCCTCATTATCCTGATGAGTTTGGTCTGCAAGGCTATGGAACATATCATCATGGAACTTATAAACAATGACATTGGTAATCTCCAATCTCTGGACCCTACCCAGTTTGGGTTTGTTAAAAGGCAGATCATGTCTCCTAAACCTGATAGACTTCTTTGAAGTTTTCACCAAAGCTGTAGATGAGGGTAAGGTGGTTTACACAGCCTATCTAGATCTTGCCAAGACTTTCAACACCACCCTCCACTCTGGAATTATAGACAAACTCACTTAACTAGGTATAAATCCCTATGTCACAAGATGGGTTGCCAACTGGCTCACTGTCAGAACCCACACTGTGAAAGTAGCAGACTCTAAATCCAACTTCAGACCAGTGACAAGTGGAGTACCACAGGGTTCAGTCCTGGGTCCTCTCCTGTTTTGTATCTACTTCTCTGAAGTACAGGCTAACACAGAAGCTCTTTGGCTAATAAAGTTTGCAGATGACTGCAAACTAGGAGCCATAATCAAAACTACTAACGATGTGGACATCCTACAAAAGGGCTTCACTGAGACAGATGCCAGGTGTCAAAGCCATGGCCTCAAGCTCAATGCCAAAAAGTGCAGTCATCCCTTTTGGTAAAAACTCTGTACCGAAAGTGTGATAAGAGACCTTGGGACACAGGTGGACAGTAGTCTCTCCTTTGATAATCACATTGCCACAGTAGTCAGGAAATCCTACTATATGGCACACCTCATCACAAAAGGTTTCTCCTCCAGGAAAAAAGAGGTCATTGTTCCCCTCTACTCATTACTCATTTGACCTATTATAGAGTACAAAGCCGCTTTTTGTATGCACCTTACAAGACATCTGCAACAACCGGAAATGCCGCAGAAATACCTCACAAAGAGGATTACCTGCCTCAAACAGATGCCCTACGTAGACCATCTAAAAAAACTCCAGCCTTACTCCATCTCATATCGTCTACTCAGAGGCGATCTCTGCCTAACATACAAAACTATGTCAAACCCAGCATGTTGGACATGCTCCACTTAAAGAAATCCCAATCCCTCCGAGCTACATGCTCCAGTGATCTAAACCTTGTCACCACAATAAACAAAACATGCTGGAGGGATAGATTCCTGTCCCAGAGACTTCCCATACTCTGAAACAAACTACCTATCTATGTCAAACAAAGCTCATCATTAGCACTCTTCAAGAAAAATCTTGATGATTGGATAGGAGATAGGAAATTCACCCAGGGGATCACTTCTGTGGCTCTGCTCGACAGGGGCACAGGAAAATAATTTTCTTGGGTGGCGAAAGCCACAGTAACGTTTGACTAGGCTTATATAGGCCCTAGGGCCAATAACCTAGTACCTACTTATGAACCTATGAACCTATATATATATATATATATATATCTATCCATATATATATATATATATATATATATATATATATATATATATACACACACATACATATATATATATATATATATATATATATATATATATATATATACACACATACATATATATATATATATATATATATATATATATATACACATATGTGTGTGTGTGTGTGTGTGTGTATGCAGATATAGATATATATGCACACACATTTTATTGTGTATATTTTGCAGTCACCACAATGTTATGGACATCAGGCTTGTTTTTAAGCTATGTGTACCTAAAGTGTAGCCAACCATCCTCTTATGCTGTTTTGATGAGTTCAAAAAAATGAGTCAAACATGACATGTCCAAAGCTAGTGGAATGTGACTTTATTTCTGTGAAATCACCAGTAATGGCTTAAGAAAATGAAAGGGTTAAGAAGTCAACATGGATGGCGCTGCTGATCCAACATTTCATCCAGACAGACACGCATGATGACTGTACTAGGTGAATGCTGGGAACTAGTGCTGGTAGTTTTCTTCCTTTTATAAACATTGATATTATTTAATTATGCATGCCTTTTCATGGTGTTTGCTGGATCATTATTATACATGTACGTTATTATATTTTATTATATTCTTATGGCTGTATTGCCTTTCCTGGACTAAACCAGAAAATAGTCAGTTTGGATCAGCATTCAACCCCTATTACACCACACAAGTACAAGAATATTGGTAATTGCATAATTTATTTGTAATTTGGTGCACTTTTGTGAAGTCTTTCGGTGTTCAGTAACAAACAACACAATGAAATACTGCATTAGTCTAATATGTAGTGATAGTTTAATTACCAACATAAATTTTCACTTATCACTTTAGTAAGGGAATTGTTCCCTGTCTTATATTAATTTTTCTGGTCTACTTATGATTATCATCGTCATCTTCTTTAATCACACCTTATCTGAGCTCAGCAGTGCCCCTTAATTTACTTTGATTTTCTTTTCCCTTCCACCTCTATTATCTTGTTCCCTTCTCTTGTCCATCTTTGTCTCTTGGCTTTCATATGTTAATATCCGCTGCATTCCCTTCACTTGTTCTTCTATTTGCAATTTTATCAGAAGCTATGGCCTGTAATTTTCACTTATCCCTCCTATTTGTTTCCTCACGAATGCAGTACCTTCTTTTTCTACTCATCTGTTTGTGATTATACTTTCCCTCTCTTCAGCTTCTCTTTATAATGCATCATTCTGCACTGTTTTTGTTTCTGTTTCTTACAAACCTAGTCCAGTATCCTGTAATACCTCTCAACTGCTTTAATCATTTGTTGCTTTGTTTTGTTTGCTCTGTACTTTGCTTTTCTTTTTTTTTTCATATGTTTGTATTTGTTTCACTTGCATTATAACTGGTGAGTTGTACATTGCCTTTACTAATAACGAATTGATTTGTATATCTGCTCAGTGTTTTTTAGTGCTTTTAATATGTTTGATGTATAGCTTGAAATGATATGTAATGTTGGCAATTGTAGCTTTACATCTTAAGTCTCCTTTGCAAATGGAACTCTGTTAATCAACCCAAAATCTTGTAAGCATTCATGTGTACTTGTGCTTACCTCATGCACATGTGCACATTTGCAGAGAAAACTGATATATTACATTTTTTTCGTCTGTCTTGCATCACTCATGCACTTTAAGCATTGTGGAAAGGAAGTACATTCATCTTTATGATGCAACAATTCTATTAAAGATACATGAATGCTATGAGCACATTTGTTTTTTGACTTGTTGTATTAAATTGGTGTATCAGCAAGTATGTAAGCTAATACCCTAAATGCCAAATATCAAAATTTAATTTTGACTGGTAGATCAATTGACAGAATTAGAAGAAGAGCCAAGCCATCCATAATTGTCTGCCATAATGAATTCTAGCTAAGCTTATAGTTATTTTAAAACACCATGGAGTGTAACCATACAAAAACATGCTTATTTTCTGTATAATTAAATCTGTCAGAAATGTAATGGACTAGGAACTGTGTTTATTATTTTGGTTAGTAATGTATTATCTCTACATTGACTGTAGTTTATGATTTTTGTTAGCATAGACAAGTACAGCAGAGATGAAATATTTAATTGACAGAATGACACTGACATCATTGTATTTGGGTTTGAAGTAAGAAAAGTATGCTCATTCCTTCTGAGTCAGCAAATCGCTGCATACATGTTTTACTTTGATATTGTATCTGCTTATCGCTTCACTCATTTTGCAATTTCATTAGGTTCACTTAGGGAGACAGAGATATTTGAAAGTCATAATCATCTCTGCTTTCATTAAGTTTTCAAGCTTTCCTATTACTGTTCATTTTGTTCCTCATAAATGATTTGCACACTAGTCTTCCCATGAGCATCTAGCAAATTCAGCAAAATCGCTGAACCAGACCATGTAACTCTCAGAAGAGGTACCACTGCTATAAAGAATAATATTCTTGTCTGTCAGCAGTTTTACTATATATTTTTTGTCAGAACCACAGTATAATTAAAAATTAGGCAGAATTATATTTTCAGTTTATTCAAACAAAGCTCCATTCTTGCAGGGCTTAGAGTTTTATAATGAATGCTATAATGTTAACATAAATGCATTGAAGGTATTTGAAAGTAGAAGTATTACTTTTCACAATAAAGTAAAAATACTGAATCTTTATGAGACATGCATCTTTCCTTTTTAGAACTCCACAAAAGCTAGGTTTTAATTTATAAAGATGTATAATAGAAATATAACTCTATAGTCATGTACATTAATTTCATATAAAGGTATTCTGTTACCTAATGCAAGGAAATGGACATCAAATTAACTGGGCATAAACATACCCCTGGATTCAGCAAGCACGGTGTGCAGGAACAGTGCAGGAGCTCCAGGAGGCAATATGACCACCGAGAAATCCAGGAATAAGCTGCAGGGACGTGCACGAACACTCCTGCACTATTCCTGCATGGACACAGCTCTTGTATGTAAATTACCCCATTTGCAGGTGTAAACCATGCAAATGAGGTGAATTTGTAACCCAGAAAGCTGGCAGCCAGCCTGCAGGACTAGTGTAATCTGCAGAAATGTACTCAGTTAGTAACCAAGTACATTTCTGCATACTACAAAATGGAGCCATGACAGCTCCAAATAAAGGGTGTATATAACATGTAAAGCATGCCAATGGCCAAATATATGGCCATTGGCATGAAAAACAGTTTATTTTTTTAGACAAATTCGGCTGTTTAAACGTAGGGCAGTGGCATGCAAATGGGATCGGGGGAAAAATAAAAAATCTGAAATAAGCATTCTAACCAAAATCACTATTTTGCCATTATATTCAATGGCAGGCAGAAGACAACATGGCCAGTGAATAATGGTTGCTAAGCGGGGAGGCTCATTGTGGGACCTGTAACTATGCATCAGCAGGCAATCCTATGCAAATGAGGGGAATGATACTGAATCCCAGATTTCCCCTTAATGCTAGTCAGCACCCAACAGTGTAAGTGCAAGAATAGCTTGGTGCAAGGAGTTAGCTGACATCATAGGGGGGTGTATCAGGCATACTGTAAGCGGATTGGAGCCCTATGGCTCGGGTTTGCCATTAGCTTAGCAGAGCTAAGCAAGGGGGTGTGTCTGTGGCTGCCTAGCATTCTACATTGCCTAAGTGGGTGTGCACGCCGTCACAATGTTTTAAAGGAAAAAAGAAAGTAAACCAGGAAATAGCAGCTCTGTGCACATTTGAGCACTGTCTTTGCACGGCATGCCACCGGGCTTAAACAGGAAGGCAATGGGCAGGGAAAACAGTAGTAGGAAGGTAATCAAGGAGAACTAACATAGCTGTCAGGTGAAATGTATCAGAATCAGCCAATTACACAGGCAGCAGACCAGCCCAGAACACTGCTATAAACTATGCAAACACCTTTCCCTCTGTTTTTTCCCACACCACTGGTGTATACAAGCAGGGAAATTTAAACAAACAAAACAACAAAATGATAGGGGCTGCAGTAGTTATCATACATCAACATGTGGAAGAGGCTAAGGGTGGTGAGGATGAGAATGCTGTCAACCAATCCACAGTGAGGAGATGAAGAAGAGTGTACAGTCCCAGGGTAACCTACTAGGGGTACATGAGCTGGAGATAGTGGAGCGATATAGGGTGGACAGGGTCCTCCTACAGCAAATTGTTGAGCTGTGCCAGCCACGCCTGACACACAGAACTAATAGAGGGGAACCCATCCCAGTGGATACCAAGGTATGTGTAGGCCTAAGAATACTACCCACAGGTATCTTCCAAAGGCTAACTGGGGATATCATGGGGATCTCACAGGCATCAGCATCCAGGGTACTCCACCAGTTCCTGGATGCCATGTCAGCACATGCCGGTGAGCATGTATATTTCCCCAACACCCGTGAGGAGTTGGACAGCAATATACGTCTCTTCCACCAAATAGCAGAATACCCTGAGGTAGTGGGTGCTATAGACTGCATGCATATATGCATCAAAGTACCACCCAGTGAGCGGGGTAGGGTCTACATCAACTGCAAGAACTTCCCCTCCATCAACTGCCAGGTCGTGTGTGATGCCCAGGCATTATAATGAATGTGTGTGCTGGCTGCCCTGGAAGCTATCACGATTCTCACATCTGGCATCTAACACAGCTGTACCAGAGATTTGCCAATGGGACATCCCTTACGGTCACCTAGTGGGGAATGTTGGTTATGCACTGGAGCCATAGCTGATGACACCCATCAGAAATGCACACACACCTGAACAAGAACTCCATAATCAGGCATACGCACAGACAAGAATTATAACAGAGCATGTGTTTGGGATGCTCAAGTCACGGTACCAGTGCCTGGACACATCCGGTGGAGCCTTGCAGTACTCACCAGCTACATGTACTCAAACTGTCATTGTATGTGCCATGCTACACAATATGATCCTTCGGAAACAGCTGCAGTAGGAACAGCATGGGGCAGGGCCACACAGCCCCCCACCATTGCCAAGGCCTGCAAAGGCACAGAGTGACTCGGAGGAGGAACAGCCTGAGCCTACCCCAGTAGGCAGAAGGAGGCATGCCCAGTATATTCTGGCCTTGGCAAAGAGGTAACACATAGCACATACACTGACACAGTAGGGACCAGGGAATGACACCGCTCTCTGATTCGCACATACAGTAAAAGGGATGCCAAACATGACACTACCTGTGCTCAACCATGTATAGGGAGTGTACTATGTGCATCCAACATAGGCAGCCCTCCAGCACCATCCTCAATACTGGCACACCCAAAAGGTAAGTCACACTCCTTACCAATTGCCAAATGGAGTAGTATGTGTTGTTACTTGTATCTATGGTATGGATGTGAGCATGCAAGAGAATCGGGTGGCTGAATGGGATGCCAGCAGATAGTAGACACCTACAGTGGCAGCATGAGATCTGTAACACTTACTGGTGTCACCATACTAGCCAGTACTACACATGGTGACAAAACCTACTGCAGGAAATGTGCTGGACCACATGTGTGTCCATATGACACACACATGCCAGTCAGGGATGTTCACATACCCAACAACAGTCTCAGCCAGCAGGACAGGTGTAGACAAACACAAACAAAGACTGTGATAAGGCCTTTGAATGATGGCTATGGGTAACCTCTCCCCCAGGCCTACACAGACAGACTACATCAGGTCAGGCAGTGGGATGTTAGTTCTGAAGGGTAAGAAGTCTGAAACTGATATGCAGGTCAATCAAACCTAAGACCTGTAGTTCACTGATATGCCTCTAGTCAGCACGATAGGTTAGAATACAGAATGAAATGGAGTACATGACATACCAGTACAGTCATGGCAAATGTGTGCAAATGTCAGGTGTGCCCCCCCACAATCCTATGTAGAAATGTAGTAACAGTCTGGTGTGCCCCCCAATCCAATGTAGATACATTGTAACCGTCAGGTGTGCCCCCCCAATTCTATGTAGAAATGTAGAAACAATCAGGTGTGCCCCCCAATCCTATGTAGAAATGTAGAAACAGTCAGGTACGCCCCCCCCCCAATCCTATGTAGAAATGTAGAAACAGTCAGGTGTGTCCCTCCCGATCCTTTGTAGAAATGTAGAAACAGTCAGGTGTGCCCCCCCAATCCTATGTAGAAATGTAGTAACAGTCAGGTGTACCTCCAATCCTATGTAGAAATGTAGAAACAGTCATGTGTACCCCGCAGTCCTATGTAGAAATTTAGTAACAGTCGGGTCTGCCCCCCAATCTGATGTAGACACATTGTAACAGTCAGGTGTGCCCCCCAATCCTATGTAGAAATGTAGTAACAGTCAGGTGTGCCCCCCGTCTAATCCAATGTAGAAATGTAGTAACATGTATGTGTAGGTATAATACCAGTGGAGCAGAGATGACCTGAGGTGGCCAAGGTAGTAGGATAAATTGTAGCATTGGTACAATATGCAGGTATGCATGTGTTAGGTTGGTATGCATTTCATATTGTGTGAGAGTGGTCAGTATGTATGCAGGGTGAGGTATGACCTGGTGGCCATTGCCCAGTACTGCCAATGACAGGGCCAAGTTCTCACAACTGCAGTGCCAAACACAATGCTCCCCAGTATAATACATTCTAGCAGTAAGCCATTGTAAATGTACGGATGTAATATGTGTCACCATCTGAAAGATGGCCATGGCATTAATGTTGGGCCAGATATACAATCAGTACACAGGGAAAAGTACCCCAGACAGACAGTGTATAATATGTAACCATGAAATGGACACACCCTTGGAATTGTACATACAGGTTTGCATCACATTATCTGGGCTTGTAGTAGGGAATGGGGTTGGGAGGATGGCTTAATGGCTAAGGTGTTTGCCTTACAAACAAAAGGTGCAGGGTTTGAGTCTCACAAGGAATAATTGGTTAGGCTTAAAATGGCTCGCAAGAGCAGTTAGCTTAGTACTAAACTATGAACCTATGAACCTATGGAATACAGATGTCATCTGGCCAAACACTCGCAGATCACAAAGGTCATAGGAATGATGTATTGAGAAACAGCTGATGTCCCTGCACAAGCCAGCATAAGTGGAATGCCCCACGCATATCTGTGAGTCAGATGCAAGTAGTGTACATAGCACACATGCACCCAGCTCACCCAACCACCACCCACAGGTACCTCTCCGGTCTTATCCCTGCTGTTGGGAATGGGTACAATATGACCCCCACCTGTGTATAGCAATAGCGAAAGAATGCAGCAAGCAGTGCAGGTGTCCCATGCAGGTGTATCCCTAGCTGTAAGAAGCACCCTACCAGCATCCACACCACCTGTTCAATACTGACATAAAATATTGGCATGAACACCTAGCACACCTACCCTGTCACCCCAGGGGACTATACTGTATGCCAGTCTGGTACTGTAGGACTGACAGAATGCAACGGCCTGCTACAGCTGGCCTGCATCACTAACATCTCACCTGTACTGCCAATGTATGTTATGTCATAGACTCCCAAATAACAACATAACACAGTCCACAGAACCCATATGCAAGGCCATGTGGACAAACCACAGTAACATGTCCACCATGTCCCACTGCATGAACTGTGGACCAACACCAATACACTCCTGTGATGAGGTGATAACTATAGGGAAAGTATCAGAGAATGTTTGCATAACATATGGAAGAGGATAGAATAATAGGGGGGGGTGGGAGCATGGGCAGCATGGAATGTGCGAAGTCCGAAACACAGCCATGTGCACATACTATCTCTGGCTGCAAACACAAAAGTGGGTGGCTACAAACCTGCCCTTACACCACAACAGGGGTAATGTCCTGACTTATGACCCCTGCCTCTGGGTAATCTGTATAACTCTGTACAGCTGTGAGGTATTGCCACAGCAAGATAAGGCCATGCTGTCATGTCAATGGATGTACAAGTATGGGATACTCTGCCACCACTGTACCAAGGTGCTGAAGCAGTTACACAGACCCAGCAGCAAGTGTCTGCAGCTCCACCTCCAGAATGGCATTAGTTTGCAGGAATATGTAGGAGTTTGACCACAATACTGGACACAGCTGCAATTAGAGTATTCAATCCACCTACAGCATGTCTTTGGAATGTGGGAGGAAACTGGAGCACCCGGAGGAAACGCATGTGACCACAGGGAGGACATGCAGACTCCACACAGATGACACACCAGCTGAGGATCGAACTGGAGAACCTCTTGCTGTGAGGTGACAACGCTAACCGCTACACCACCTCGGCCACCCTCCACTATTCCTTGTGAAATGATCTACAGATATCCTGCAGAAACAGGTTGCTAGCTGTAAGTGTAGAACACAAAAGTCTGCACTGGAGTACAATCTACCTGGACTGGATCCACACATTCAATACAGAAGGGCATACTGGGCATGCTCCCACACTTAAAAAAATGAAGACAATGTCAGACAACAAAATACTGAAAGGTCATACTGGGCATGCTCACACACTTAAAGAAATGAAGTCCATTTCTGGTAACAACAGTGGACCATACATATCTGACAGTTGCAGATGTTAATGCATACACTCCTCAGTATGCACCGGTCATGCTTTGCACACACATTGGATAGGAATACACACATATATCCAAGACAACACACTATAATATGCTAAAAGTACACATACATAGATGTGTGGAAGAGAATGACAGTGACAAAGAGCCTTCCATCATGAGGCCTGCCCCACCCATCACACAGCCAAATGGCTACAACCACATGATGTGTAAATGTCACTCACCATAGAAAGTAGCCACTGGTATGCCTCAGCATTACAGACTCTGTGGTGGTAGTGCTAACTGAGCAACATGACTGTACAAGGCAGTAGTCATCTAGCAGTTGTATAGACGTACCTGCAGAATTTAAACCTGTGTGTGCCTGAGTGTAGTGTGGCTACCTCTAGATGAATGGGTTATGGCCCATGCACACACACTGCCCTCCTCATAGCCCTACTATGACAAGCCTGCTAATGTCATTCACTTTGAAATACACCTTTGGGGAAGAAATAGTCCAGTAATCTCTAAGGCACGTCCTATAACTGCATAATGCTGTAGTGTGATAAACAAGTTAGGTAGGAGTTCTAATCCCAGACATGACAACTGTGTGTGTGTGTGTGTGTGTGTGTGTGTGTGTGTGTGTGTGTGTGTGTGTGAGCGTGGGTCTGTGGTGTGTCTGTCTGTGTAGGGAGCAATGCTTTTTAGGCTAGTCAAACTCACTACAATTCAAATGCCCTACTTAGGCAAGCCTGCTGATATCATTCACTTTGAAATACACCTTTGGGGAAGGAGTAGCCCAGTCATCTCTGTGGCACGTCATATAACTGCATAATGCTGTAGTGTGATAGACTAGTTAGGTAGAAGTTCTAATCCCAGACATGGCAACTGTGTGTGTCTGTGTAGGAAACAATGCTTTTTAGGCTAGTCACACCAACTACAGTTCAAATGCCCTACATTGGCAAGCCTGCCAATATCATTCACTTTGACATACACCTTTGGGGAAGAAGTAGTCCAGTAATCACTGTGGCACATCCTATAACTGCGTAATGCTATAGTGTGATAAACCAGTTAGGTAGGAGTTCTAATCCCAGACATGTCAACTGTGTCTGGGTGTGTGCGTGTGGGTATGTGCCTGTCTGTCTATGGAGCAATGCTTTTTAGGCTAGTCACACACACTACAATTAAAATGCCCTAGTTTGGCAAGCCTGCTGATGTCATTCACTTTGACATACACCTTTGGGGAAAGAGTAGCCCAGTAATCTCTGTGGTGCATCCTATAACTGCATAATGCTCTAGTGTGATAAACTACTTAGGTAGGAGTTCTATTCCCAGACATGGCAAGTGTGGATGTTTGTGTGTTTGTCTGTGTAGGGAACAATATTTTTGAGGCCATTCACAGTCAATACAACCTCCAATGGCCTTCTTTGGCAAGTCTGCTGATGTAATTCCCAGTGAAATACACCTTTGGGAAGGAATAGTCCAATAATCTCTGTGGTGCATCCTATCACAGCGTAATGTTTCAGTGTGCTATAGTAGTTTGGTAGGGGTTCTATTCCCAATCATGGCAAGTTTGTGTGTTTGTTTGCTTGTGTAGGGAACAATGCTTTTGAGGCCATTCACAGTCATTATTTCCTCCATTGGCCTTCTTTGGCAAGCATGCTGATGTCATTCCCAGTGAAATACACCTTTGGGGAAGGAGTAATCCAGTAATGTCCGTGGCGCATCCTATAACTGCGTAATGCTGTAGTGTGATAAACTAGTTAGGTAAGAGTTCTAATTAGAGACATAGCAACTGTGTGTGTGTTTGTCTGTGTTTGTCATTCATATCCTGTGTGGAGGTGGCTGTGAGTGTGTAACAAATGGACTCACTGTGGAGCGGGTTTTGCAAATTTCTTATATGGTGGGCCTATTATATGTCACAATGTCCACCTTACAAGGATAACAGATGTCAAATAGCCAAGAGGCTGGGGTGCCAATCCATACACCTACATGTGACATCAAGGCCTGGCGAACAACGTAAGCAGCCCTTGTATTACCCAGAGAATACTCTCAACCCATGTTCATTCACAAACACACTTGCCTAGGCAACAACCGCTTTGTTGGTAGTACTCTGCATATTATCCACATATAGTAACCATGGTGTGATTGCAGTGGACTATAGAGGGATGCCACCCTGTCCTATCACTACAATAGGCACATAATTGCAGACAGTGCGCCTTCACTATGTTCCCCACTGGATGCTTGCAACAACTGTGGTGCCATCAAATGTGACCCACAAAGGACATACCATGCCTTAAACACATGCCCTGTATGGACAGATGCCACTGACACCAAGGAATACCCGTATCATGCTATCAATGTAGGTGCAGGGTCAACCTGGTGCCCATTACCAGTTCCCGCCACATGAGGCCAAGACTGGCACATCTGATGATAACACTCTGTGTACACAACATGGGCCAGACACTCCAGGTATAGTTCCACATGTCACTGAACATGCATGTGGGATGTGTGCACATCCCAGATACCGTCCATGTCATGGACTATAGAACACATACATGGCAAGCATTGCACATCACTGGCCACACACAATAGTAATCCAGGTGACTGGATGGTGAATACAATACCCTCTTGTGTGGGCCATTCCAGACACTATACCCCTGAGCCCCACTGCAGACCATCATCATGTGGCCTGATGCCAAGGTATACTCTTCACCTAG